>NW_006408532.1:5162801-5199818 GCF_000296735.1 Chrysochloris asiatica | reverse complement strand
TCAGGACTGACTGTGAGGGTAGGAAATATAGAGGTAGATGTTTTTTGACAAAAGGAGGAGAGTGATTGATTTTGCAGCCCAGGAGCAGAGGTCCCTGGGACCATCAAGTGAGAAGAGCAGAGAGTGGGACCCTACCTAGAGAGGCAGAAACCCCAGGTATGGAGACAGAGATGATGATGTGGACAGATGGAGCGGCTGGGGACACTGGACTCGGAGAGGGAGAGGGAATGTGTGCTGATGGTCGGGGGGTGGGCCTGTGGGGTGTATCCTTTGGTTATTTGATGATGCATGGAGGGGATTGTAATCATTGCAATGAAATGAAATACAATAGGATGAATGTAAAACTGTTATTCTTCCATGTAAGCCTCACAATAAAACTTATTTTAAAAAAAGTTCATGAAAAAAAAAAGTATAATGTGATAGAATAATATCCATCCTTATGAAAGGAGTTCTGGTAGCATAGTGGTTACGAATAGGGCTGCGAACCTTAAGGCCAGCAGTTCGAAACTATCAGCTGCTCCGCGGGAGATAGATGAGGCGTTCTGCTCCCGTAAAGATTTACAGCCTCGGAAACCCTGTACAGGGTTGCTATGGGTCGGAACTGACTCGACGGCACTTAACAATATGCCTACAAGGAAGACCTGTTAATACCACTATTATTCAAATTTAAGCACTAACCACGAAAAACAGTCATAATGAAATTGAAGAATCCTACCAAATTCTTCAGTCTGAAATTTATTAGATATGCAGTCAAGACATATTGATAATTACTGGTGATTGGAATACAAAGGTTGAAAATGAAGAAGGATCAGTATTTGGAAAATATGGCCTTGGTGATAGAAATAATGCTGGAGTTTGCATGATAGAATATATTTTTTTAAGTGTTTATTGTGAATTGAGTGATAGTTTACATGGGAGAACATCGGTTTTGCACTCATCCTATTGTATTTTGCTTCATTACAATGATTAAAATCCCCTCCATGCATCATTGGTTAACAGTATTTGCTTCTATGCCCTCTGTTTTTTTGTTTTTAATGTACACAAAAACACACAGAAATATATAATAATTTAAACAACCAAAGAGCACATTCAACAAGCCAGCCTCCTGGCCGCCAGCACATAGCCTTTCTCTCTCCATGAGTCTAGAGTCCTCAGCTGCTCTATCTCTCCATGTCATCACTTTTGCCTCCATCTCTGGTGTCACTGCTTCGCTGGTTAGGGTCTCAAGCTTTGCTCATGCTCTTCTTTCTCAATGGCCCTAGGGTCCTCTGTTCCTGGAATGTAGGATTAGCTACTCCCCCCTTTTTTACACAACTTCTACCTTAACAGTTGTGACCATCACAATTTGTCATGATAATAATTATTCACTATTGAATCAAAAGAGTCCTATTCCCATCTCCTTTTACTAGATCTATCTAGACAAGATGAAAATTATTCTGTTGGGATTCTGCTTACTCTCACATACTCTGAAACTAAACTCCCTCTTGAAAACTTGTAAGTCAGTCACTTTGTGCCTTTATAATCCCTTGCATTTTTATGTAGCCAATGTCTAACTTGCTGATCCCTATCAAACCTGTGTACAGAGGGAATAGTCTGGATCCTTGATGTGAAGCCTCCTTCCTTCTCAGTTGGTATTTTGAGCTACTATATCCATAAGTATCGGTCAAGTTCATCAAATTGTAGCAATTTACACTTGATTCCTTTATCAAACTTCTTTATCTTCCTCTAATCGAGTTCTAGAGTCCTGGTGTGGTGCTGTGGGTTAATGTGTCAGACTGCAAAGTTGTTTGAACTGCAAGGTCGGTGGTTCAAGCTCACCAGCTGCTCCTTGGAAACCCTATACAGGGCCACTGTGGGTCCGAATCTACTCAATGGCACTTAACAACAATAAAAGTTGAGTTCTGATCATCAAGCCATCAAAGTTAGGTCAAATGAGTGCATGAGAGAATTTTGCAAGACCAATGACTTATTCATTGAAAAATACTTTTTTATTGTGAACTGAGTGATGGTTTACATGGGAGAACATCAGCTTTACACTCATCTTATTGTATTTCGTTTCATTGCAATGACTACAATCCCCTCCATGCATTATCATTGAACAGCATTTGCTTTCATTTCTTTTTTGTTTTGATGTACACCAAAGCACTCAGGAATATATAATCAATAATCATTCAAACCACCAAAGGGCATAGCCTGCAAGTCTGCCTTCTGGCTGCCAGCACACAGCCCCTCTTCCTCTTTGAGTCTAGAGTCCCCATTCGCTCCATCTCTCCACGTTATTGTCTCTGTATCCATCTCTGGCATCACTGTTTCTCTGGATAGGGTCCCACACTCTGCTCTTATCCCTTGATGGTCCCAGGGTCCTCCGCTCCTGGGCTGCAAGATCAATCACTCCTCTCTTTTGTTACAAAATGTCTACCTTTACATTTGCAACAATCACAATCAGTCCTGATAACAATTACTCACTCTTGAACCACAAGAGTCTTATCCCCATCTCCTTTTACTAGCCCCGTCCACACAGGTTGAAAACCATTCAGTGAAGATTCTACCTTCCCCTGCATCCTCTGAAACTAAGTTTCCTCTTGAAAACTTGTTAGCCAGTCACTTCTTACCTTTATAGCCCCCCACCTATTTTACGTAGACAATGCCTAAGTTGCAGATCCCTGTCAACCCTGTGTACAGAGGGCATGGGAATGATCCTTGCTGTGAAGATTTGTTCCCTCTTTTAAGTTACTACATCCATAGGTATAGGTCAAGTTCATCAAATTGTAGTGGATTATGCTTTTTTTCCTCTTCTTTCTTCCTCTAGTTGAGTTCAGATCATCCAGCCATTGAAGCTAAGTCAAATCGGTACTATCCGCAAATATGGGTGTTTGTGCATCTCCCCTCACTTCATATTAGCTGGATGTTTCACTCTCCACTTTAGTCCTCTGTAACTATGTCCCTGTCCATGGGCTCAGAAGTCCCCAGGTCTCACCATACTGCTGGCCAACCAGGTCTCACTCCAGGTTGACAGGAGTTTATTGAATGTGGTCGGACTCAGCCCACAGCTTCATTACTGTTTTTTCCCCCACTTCCTCATATCTGTAGACCAACATAGTCACCAACAAGATTACATGCCTGCTCATGTATTCCCTTTGAATTTTTGTCTTGGAAGAGGGTTTGCCCTGAAGGGACTTGATTGCTTGCCTTGATGGCTCCTCTGAGAACAACTTGCTTGTTCTTGTAATAGTCAATCAGTCTGTTGTTTTTGTTTTTGATTTTTCCTGCTGGTCTTTCTTTCTAGAAGTATCTTCTGTTCCTTTAGCTGCTCTAGGCTTGTCTATTTGTCTTTTCAAGTGGAAATTTCCCACCTCAGAAGATTCTGAATGGTTATCAGGATTCTACCTAAGGTCTTATACACTGCAAAGCCTCTGCAGGAAGCCTTTTTCACTGGGCAAGTTCTAGCCCCCCTTTTAGGTATTCTGGAAATACCTTTTTTAAACAACCGAAAAGATGACTATACACATGGATCTCACCAGAAGGAATACACAGAAATCAAATTGACTACATCTGTGCAAAGAGACAGTGGAAAAGCTGCATATCATCAGCCCCAAAAAAGCCAGGGGCAAACAGCAACAGACCATTATTGCTCATATTCAAGTTCAGGCTGAAGTTGAAGGAAATTAAAACAAGTCCACAAGAGCAAACTATGACCTTGAACATATCCCACCTGAATTTAGAGATCCATTTCAAGAACAGATTTGATGCATTAGCCACTAAAGACCAGAAGACCAGAAGAGTTGTGGGATAACACCAAGAACATCATACAGGAAGAAAGCAAATGGTCATTTAAAAGACAAGAAAGAAAGAAAGGAAAGACCAAAATGGATGTCAGGAGAGACTCTGAAACTTGCTCTCTAGTGTAGAGAAGCTAAAGCAAATTGAAGAAATGATGTAAAAGAGCTGAACAAAAAATTTCAAAGTGAAGCTCAAAAAGACAAAGCCAAGTATTACAATGAAATGTACAAAGATCTGGAGTTAGAAAACCAAAAGGGACGAACACACTCAGCATTTCTCAAGCTGAAAGAACTGAAGAAAAAATTTAAGCCTTGACTTGCAATATGGAAGGATTCTATGGTCAAAATATTGAATGATGCAGAAAGTATCAAAAGAACATGGAAGGATACACAGAGTCACTGTACCAAAAAGAAATGGCCAATGTTCAACCATCTTAAGAGGTAGTATATGATCAAGAGCCAATGGTACTGAAGGGCATTGGCAGAGAACAAGGCTCCAGAAACTGATGAAGTGCAAATTGAGGCGGTCTTGGAGGTGCTCACTTGTCTATGCCAAGAAATTTGGAAGACAGTTACCTGGCCAACTGATTGGAAGAGATCCATATTTGTATCCATTCTAAAGAGAGGTGACCCAATGGAATGTGGAAATCATTGCACAATACCATTAACATCACATGCAAGTAACATTTGGTTAAGGTAAATTAAAAAATGATTGTAACAGTACATTGACAAGGAACTGCCAGAGCTTCAAGTGGGATTCAGATGAGGATGTGGAATGAGGGATACCATTACTGATGTCACATGGATCTTGGCTGAAAGCAGAGAATACCAGAATACCTGTACTTTATTGACTATGCAAAGACTTTCAACTATGTGGATCATGACAAGTTATGGATAATATTGCAAAGAAAGGGTATTCAAGAACACTTAATTGTGCTCATGAGGAACCTGTACATAGACCAAGTAGCAGTTGTTTGAACATAACAAGGGGACACTGAATCATTTAAAATCAGGAAAGATGTGCACCCTGGTTGTACTCTTCACTATACTTATTCAATCTGCATGGTAAACAAATAATCTGAGAAACTGGATTATATGAAGAACATGGCATTAGGATTAACATTAACAACCTGCAATACGCAGATGACATAACCTTGCTTGCTGTAAGCAAAGAGGACTTAAAATACTTACTGATGAAGATCAAAGACCACAGCCTTCAGGATGGGTTACACCTTCCTGTAAAGAAAACAAAAATCCTTACCACTGGACCAATAAAAAACATCATGAAAAATGGAGAAAAGATCAAAATTGTCAAATATTTCATTTTGCTTGGATTCATTATCAACAGTCATGGAAGCAATAACCAAGAAATCAAACAATATAATGAACAAGGCAAATCTGCTGCACAAGATCTCTTTAAAGTGTTCAAAGATGTCAGTTTGAGGATTAAGCCATGGTATTTTCAATAGCCTCATTATTGTTGTTAGTGCCAAGGAGTTGGTTCTAACCCATAGCAACCCTGTATAGGGTTTCCGAGGAGCGGCTGGTAAGTTTGGACCACTGACCAACCTTGCAATTCAAACTGATTTTGCAGTCCAGCACATTAATCCACAGTGCCACAGCAGGACTCTTAAATAGCTTTATATGCCTGTGAAAGTTGGACAATGAATAAGGAAGACCTTAGAAGAATTGATACATTTGAATTATGGTATTTGAGAAGAATACTAAAAGTACCCAGAACTGCCAGAAGAACAGACAAATCTGTGTTGGAAGAAGTACAATCAGAATGTACTTTGGACATAGTATCAGGAAGGTCCAGTCCCTGGAGAAGGATACCATGGTTGTTAAAGTAGAGGGTCAGCAAAAAAGAAGATGATCCCCAACAAGATTGGCACAGCAGCAATGGGCTCAAAAGTAACAAAAATTGTGAGGGTGGTGCAAGACCAGGCAGTGTTTTGTTCTGTTATGCATAGGATCACTATGAGTTACAAGGGACTCAATGGCACCTAACAATAACAACAAGAGGTATAAGCTGCAGTGATGTTCTGTATCTTGACTAGCCCAAGAAGTCTAGTTTAGATTTTGGAAATTTAATTGGTGTGTGGGATAGTCACATACACAGGGGCACAGGGGCTCCAAAAAAGTTCATGGAAAAGTTCCATTATCTTTTCATTCTATTTTTTCCATGAATTTTTGATGTCCACCCACCTTGTATGCAAATTATCAATGGGTTCTTCCAAGTTGTTCTTTTAAAGGCCTGCACCAATTTATATTCCCACCAGTACTGTCAAAAACACACACAAAAATACCTTCCTTAACACCTTACTAGTAACTGATATCTACTCATAACTTAATTTTTTTAAGCTGTTGGCTGGAAAAACAGTATTAGCTTTATTTTATTTCAATTTGATGTTTGAGCATCTTTTCACATAATTTTGGCCATATATATATTCTATAAATTGTGCCTTCCTATCTTTTGTCCATTTTCCTATTTGGTCATTTGTCTTTTAATTATTGATTTGTAGAAACTGTCTGTGTAGTTCTACCGTTTGGAATTTATTGAGGTTTTCTTAGAGACTCATTACTCAAATCAATTTGTCTATGTATTATGAGGCCATTTTGGGGGGAAATGGGTATTCCCTGTTCAAATTCTGTTTAAATATATCCATCCTATTAATCCTGTTATTTATATTATCAAAATGATTTTTAAGATATTTGATCTGTAGAATTCTGAGAGAGGTGGTTTAAAATTTTGCACTCCTCTTCTGGTTTTGTAAAATCCCCACTTGTATTTCAGTTTTTGCTCTATATGTTCTTTTCATTTTTCTGTCCATATGTCTGAATTAGACTCATGATTAATCAATCAGTGATTAAAATCAAGAACTCTAGTATTAGACTACCTAGGTTCAAATATGTATTTCTTCCATTTACAAATAGGTAAATTACTTAATTTTTTTAAGCCTCAGTTTCCTTCTCTATGAAATGGGAAGTATTTCACTAAGTGGCTATTATACTTTCTTGGTGACTGTACATTTCACCAATGAAAAAATAACCCTCGGTTCTGTTTAATGCTGTTTCTCTGGAATTATGCTTTAAAAAACATGAACATTGCCACACTCATTTTCTTCTGTGTACATTTTCCTAGAATGTGTTTATCTATCTGTAATCTTTCATAATTATTTAACTTTAGATGGATCTCTTGTAAAACACTATTAGGGTAGATGGTCTTCAAAATGACAGCCAAAGATGGCTGCTATAAATTTCTTCCTTTCCTATAGGAACATGTTACTTCACTCATTACACAGTTGAGTCTACTTCTTCTCTCTTTAAATCTGGGATGGAGTATGTCTTGCTTTGACCAGTAGAATGCAGAAGATTTGACACCTAGCCTTTAAGAGGCCAGATAAGTCTGCTTGTGTTTGGGGAAGTCAGCTGCCATATGTTAATGAAGCTCTGGCTGGAATGCTTGAAGATAGAGAGAGATCATGTGGATGGATATGTGGGCTCTAAACATTTGAATGAAGTCTTCTTGGGTCTTACAACCCAGCACAGACATCAACAGAATGCAGGTGAATGAGTGACCCCAGCCATGCTCCAAGGATCCCAAACACATCCTATTGGCATTTCTGACCCACAGAATCACAAGAAATAACTTGTGGCTGTTGTAATCCACTAAATTTGGGGGTTGTTTGTTACTCAAAAATAGATTGCTGAAACAAGGATGCTAGTTGTCAAGTTGATTCTGGTGACCCCATACATATACTCCATATCATTTGCAATGGCTGTGTTTTGGGAAGTAGATTGCCAGGCCTGTTTTGGAAAACAGATCTGAGTGGGCTTGAACTGCCAACCTTACTTTTAGACATGAGCTCATTAACCATTTGCAGGGACTCAGAAACAAGTATTGAGTTGTACACACACACACACACACACACATTTATATACATGCTTATATGTATGTATATACCTACAGTTTTGTTTTGTTTTTTTACAGAATCCAAGAACTTTTCTTTCCATTTTTCTTTAAACTTTTTATTGTGAATTGAATGAAGGTTTACAGAGCAGATCATCAGTTTTACATTCAGCTAATCATATACTTAGTTTCATTACTATGATTGCAAGTCTCTCCATGTACCAACAGTCAATAGTACTTACTTTTACTTAACTTTTGCATTCCTTCTTGTGACTCTCACCTGTCACACATATTAACACATGTCTATCCTATAGCCCATGAATAATTTTTGCTCTTCTCTCCCCCAGTATCTACCATTGATTGTTTTCTTTTATTAAGAAAATCTTTTTTTAACTTTCTACAACATTGGTCTCATACAATATTTGTCCTTTTGTGATTGCCTAATGCCACTTAGCATAATATTCTCCAGGTTTATCCAGATTATGAAGTGTTTCACAGATTCAGTGTTATTCTTAAGTGTTGCATAGTGTTCATTGTATGTACCAAAGTTTGTTAAACCATTCTTCTGCTGAAGGGCATTTAGGCTGTCTCTATTTGATATGTTTCTTGTAGACCGTATATTGAAATGATTTATCCATTATGCTCTGACTCTTGACTGGTGTATTTAATCCATTTCATTCTGTGTAATTATTGATAGGTATGTATTGATTGCTATCATTCTGCTATGTGTGGTTTTTGTGTGTGTGATGTTGGGTTTTTTTTTGTTTCACATAATTTTCTGTGCTGAGTTCATTTTGCTTGTGGGTTTTCTTCATTTTTGTTGAGTTAATGTTTACTAAATTTTTCTCTTTTCTTATTTTGATGTGCAGGTGTATTAATTTTCTTTGAGGCTATCCTATAATTTATTAATTTTTCATATTTAAAACAGTTGGTTTTATCTTGAAATCTACTTGACTTCCTCACCATTTGGAAGTTCTCTTCTACATTATTCACTATTCTTGCTTTGTAATCAACTTCATTATAAATTTATATCTCTGGTTCCCTATTTTCAGCCTTGTAGGTTTGTTTTGCTTTAAATATTTTTATATCTAGTCCAAAGAACACCCTTTAGTATTTTTGTAAAGATGGTCTGGTCATTACAAATGTCTTTACATTACCTTTGTAATGAAACAAGTTGCATGATTTATTGAATGTGAAAATGTTAATCTGCCCTGTAAACTTTCATTCAATTCATAATACAAACATTTAAAAAAAAGAAAGAAAGAAAGGATCTTAAAAAAAAAGACAGGCTCAGAAAACATTTGCAAGGGAAAAGTAATGGAACTAACTGAAAAATTTTAAAAGAATTATATTTAGTTACCTTATAAGGATTGCCAAGGAGCTCTGGCAGCATAGTGGTTATGAATCGGGCTGCGAACCTTAAGGTGAGCAGTTCAAAACTACCAACTGTTCCACAGGAGAAAGATGAGGCTTTCTGCTCCCATAAAGATTTACAGCTTTGGAAACCCTGTACAGGGTCGCTATGAGTCGGTTCTGACTCCATGGCACATAACCACCACCACCATAAGGATTGCCAGAAAGATGGAGGAAAGCAAGAAGAACACAGAAGAAACTTTAGAAGAATTAAGGAAAACACTACAAGTACAAACATAAAATAAATGCAATTTTTGAAATAATACAAAATCTGCCATTGGAAATCCAGAAAATTAATACTAAGATTTCAGAAATGGATAATACATTGAAAGAGCAAAGGAGCAGATTCAAAGCAATGGAAACCCAAGGAAGTAAACTTTAAGATCAGTCTCCCAGTACTAGTATGCTAGAAGAACAACCAAAAACATAGAATGAAAAACTTCAAAGAAAGTCTAAGAATTACCTGGAACACCACGAAGAGAAACAACTTATGGATGATCAGAATTCCAGAACAGGGAGAGACAATACAGAGCACAGAGAGAATTATTAAATAGTTAGCATACAAGAAGCAGAACAAATCCACAAAAGGATAGATCCCAAAAGAAAATCGCCAAGACATATCATAATCAAACTTTACAAAGACAAAGAAAGAATCCTGATAACTGCTCAGGAAAAATGAAAATTTACCTACAAAGGAGAACTACTAAGACTGAACTCTGATTTTTTCAGCAGAAATCATTAAACTTGTTTCATTACAATGGTTATAATCCTCTTCATGTATCATCAGTTAACAGTATTTCTCTATATTCATTTTAGCTTTTTTTTTTAAACACTGAGGCATATATAACAATTTACACCACCAAAGGGTGCAAGTCTGCCTCCTGGCCGCCAGTTCTCAGTCCCTCTCTTTCCATGAATCTAGAGTTCTCAGCTGCTCCCTCTCTCCATGTCCCCATCTCTGCCTCCATTTCTAGTGTCGCTGCTTCTCTGGATAAGGTCTCGCATTCCACTTGTGCTCTTCTCCCCTGATGGTCCTAGGGTCCTCTGTTTCTGGACTGTATGATTAACTATTCCCCTGTTTTTGTTACAAATCTTCTACCTTTACAATTGTGATAGTCGCAATTAGTCATGATCTGAGCCTATCTTTTAATAGGAGAATTCAATCATTAAAAATTTTTAAAGTTGTTAATAATTAATCTTATTTTTGACAACTTATCATATTTTTTGACTTTTGGGTTCTTTTCTTCATTGACTGCTACTAGATTGACCCTCCTTTTTCCTTTACCAGTTTTTTTTTTTTTTGGTAATAATATATTACTTTTCTACTGGTGTTTCCATTTTTTCTAAAATATTAACATATTTGAAATTATTTTTCTAACAATGTTAAAAATTAAACAAAACCTATAACTTCCTTTTTACTCTCCAAACAAGATTTGTCTTCTAGAATGTTTTAGTGTCCTTTTTCCTTATCATTCACACCTCATAAGAATTATTAAATTAACATATAAGGTAAATTTTTATCTGGTAGCGTAGTTATGAATCCGGCTGTGAACCGCAAGGTCAGCAGTTTGAAACTACCAGCTGTTCCGCAGGAGAAAGATGAGGTATTCTGCTCCCGTAAAGATTTACAGCCTTGGAAACTCTGTACAGGGTCGCTATGAGTCAGAACTGACTCAACAGCACGACGGCACACAGCCACATTGTACTGTAGGCCTCTTGTAATTTAAAAATCCTTTTTGGAAGACTGGATAGCATTTTACAACCACAGTGTCAACCATTAGTAGAATTAACTATACGTAGGAATTCTGATGTGGTACTGTAGGATAAACACTGAACTACTAACCACAGGCCTGTTGTTCAAACCCACCAGCCATTCCTCAGAAACCCTATATAAGATTGCTATGAGTCAGCGCCTACTAGACACTTTATATTTAACAACAACAAAGCAGGTTTAATATTTACCTGTGTTTCTTGCAGATCACCTGCTTATTTATTTTTAAGTTTTTATTGTGAATTATGTGGGTTTACATCAGTTTTACATTTATCCTATTGCATTTCGTTTCATTGCAATGATTACAATCCCCTCCATCCATCATCAAATAACCAAAGGCTACACCCCACAGGTCTGCCCACCAGCCATCAGCACACAGCCCCTCTCCCTCCCTGAGTTCAGTGTCCCCAGCCGCTCCATCTGTCCATGTCATCATCTCTGTCCCCATTCCTGACTTCTCTGCCTCTCTCGGTAGGGTCCCGCTTTCCATTCTTCTCACTTGATGGTTCCAGGGACCTCCACTCCTGGGCTGCAAAATCAATCACTCTCCTCCTTTTGTCAAAAACATCTACCTCTATATTTCCTACCCTCACAGTCAGTCCTGATGGCAATTATTCACTATAGTACCACAAGAGTCTTATCCCCACCTCATTTCACCAGCCCAGTCCCAATGGATAGGAAATCATTCCTACCTCTGCCCCATCTGGAACTAGATTCCTTCTTGAAAGCTTGTAAGCCAGTCACTTCTTGACTTTATGTTGTTGTTTTTGTTAAGTGCCGTCGAGTCGTTTCCGACCCATAGCGACCCTGTACAGGGTTTCCGCGGCTGTGAATCTTTATGGGAGGAGAACGCCTCATCTTTCTCCCACGGAACAGCTGGTAGTTTCGAACTGCTGGCCTTAAGGTTCGCAGCCCGATTTGTAACCACTACGCTACCAGAGCTCCCTTATAGGACCCCCATTTTGGGTAGCCAGTGTCTATGTTGCCCATCCCTGTCAACCTTGAGTACTGAGGGAGTGGGAGTGATCCTCACTGTAAAGATCTGTTCCCTTTTTTGAGCTACTACATCCATATGTATATAGGTAAAGTTCATCAAATTGTAGCAGGTTACTCTTTTTTTTTTCTTCTCTCTTCTTTCTTCTAGTCGAGTTCTGATCACCCAGCCATCGAAGCCAGGTCAAGTGGGTACTATCTGCAAGTATGGTTGTTCTTGTGCATCTCCCCTCACTTCATATCAGCTGGATGCTTCACTCTCCACTCTAGTCCTCTGTGGCCATATCACTGCCTCTGGGCCCAGGAGTCCCCAGGTCTTGCTGTAACTGCTGGCTATCCAGGTCTCTTCCCAGGTTCACAGGAGTCTATTGAATGTGGTCAGACTTAGATCCCAAATTCATTGCTGTTTTTTCCCCCTCTTCCCCTTATCGGTGACCAATGTGATCACCAGCCAGACCACATGCCTGCTCGTGTATTCCCCTTGAGTCTTAGTCTTGGAAGGGAGTTTGCTCTGAGGGTTCCCAGGCAAACAGCTTAGTAATCAGTTCTTGTAGTAATCAGTCATACTGACATTATTGTTTCTGATTTTTCCTGCTGGTCTTTCTTCACAAAGAATCTTCTGCTATTCTAGCCGCTCCAGGCTGGTCTACTCATCCTTTCCAGTGGAAATTTCCCACCTCAGAAAATTCTGGATGGGATTCTGGTTGCCAACCTGCTTATATTTTAATCTTGGCTACATACTTATATTGGTTCTCTGGGGCTGCTGTAACAAATGACCACAAACTCGGTGCCTTAAAACAAAAAATGCTTATTTTTCATAAGTCCAAAATCAAGGTGTTGGTAGGGCTACACTTATTTCAAAGACTCTAGGGATTACATTTTCCTTGCTTCTTTCAGATTCTGGTAGCTCCAGGCATTCGTTGGCTTGTGGCTGCATAACTCTAGTAACTGCCTCCATCTTTGCCTGGCCTTCTCTTCTGTTGTCTCTTACAAGGACACTTGTCATTTGATTCAGGGTCCACCTGAGTAATCCTGGTATTTCATGTCAAAATTAACTTAATTACACCTGCAAAAACCCTTTTTCTATAAAAGGTAGCATTCACAGGTTCTGGGATGTAGACATATCTTATGGGGGCCCACCATTCAACACACTATCATACTTCTTTGAATAACCTTACATATATATAATTTATTTGAATAATTTTTTCAGAAAGGATCATTTGTGGTACATGTCTGGCATTTTCTTTTGCTTCCTCATATGAATTTTAATTTGATTTGGCATAGAATTCTAGCATCACAATCCTTTTCCCTTACAACTTGGTAAAGAATGTTTTCTATTTTGTACTCTATGTAGTTGTCTTAGTTGTCTAGTGCTGCTGTAACAACAATGACAAACTTACAAATGGGTGGTTTTAAAGAACAGAAATATATTTTCTCATAGTTTGGGAGGATAAGAGTCCAAATTGGATTCCTGGCCACATCAATTCCTTCTGTGGAACTCTCTCTTAGTTCCTGATGTCTTCCAGCAATCCTCGGCATTCATTGCTTATAGATGAACCTCACATGGCATGTGTCTTCTTCTTTTATATATCCCTGTCTATTGTGCTCTTTTTATCAGTCACCACTCAGAAGTGATTAGATTTAGTTCCCAACCTACTCTGGTAAGAACTCATTTACATAAGAAAAACCCTCTACTTCCAACATAGTCATATTTACAAATGCAAAAGTTTGGAAAGTCCACATTTCTTTTTAAGAGGCACAATTCAATTCATAACAGTGATAAATGAGGTGTCTGCTGATAATTTGCTATCTGTTCTATTTGAAAATTATATTTTCCCTATAGTTCTGCTCTTATATTGAACATTATGGGCTGTTCACACTATGCCAAGCACTATTCCAAGAGTATTACATATATTAATTCCTTTATTCCTTACAGAAAATTTATGATGCAGGTGTTATTATCCCGGTATTATAAATGGTGAACCTGAGGCACACAGAAATTGAGAGATTTGACTAAGGACATATCATTATGCAAGTCACAAAGGCAGATATAAACCAGGCAGTCTGGCTCTAGTTCATGTTTCACCAAGAAGCGCTGGAGATTCCAGATAGTAAAGACCCTGCAACATCAAGAACCCCTTCTTCTCCTAAGCTGGTTGAAAGTGAGTTTCAATTACTTACAAATGAGTCTTAACCGACAGCACTACAGTGGACAAATTATGTGTAGCTTTACTAAATAGTAGGCCACAGAAAACTCACTTCTAGCGGCAATCTGGATATAAATGTGAATATCCTTTAATTTCCAGTGTCCCCTCAAGAGAAATTGGAAGTGGCTATCAGCTACCCAGTGGTCAGAAAGGATATTCATAATACTGAGCAAGAATTGAGGCATAAGCACTGAGTAGTGGGACAGGCATGACCAGGATGCCGCAGAGTGACATCTTGACCCTGGCTGGCAGTCTTATTTGAGCCGTTGTCCCCTGGGGTTTCCTGCTTGTCTCACTGGGAATTTTTGTAATTCTTCTTTTCCCAAATGGCACCTCGGCATTTGTGGAAACTGATTTCCTATATACAAGGTAATATGACTAAAATGTGGCAGCTGTTATTTTGCTGCTATTTCTACTCCATTTTTTCCATTAAAGATAATTTTAATTATAGAAGAAACACATACTTGATGCAACAAAATAAAATAATAACAGAAATGTAGGAAATAAAAAGATATTCCCAATCTCACTCTCAAAGTAACCACTGTTAGTGATTAAGTATGTCTTTTAATAATTTTGTCCAAACACACAACACTGACTTTTTTATTTTCCAAAAATGGAATTATATTAATGTTCTACTTTTACAAATTCCTTATTAGATCAATAATATATTGTGAGCATCTTCCCAAATGTGCATTTATATCTATCTCACTCTTTTAGAGTATGCATGGTATTTCATTTTATGCTTAAAGTGGCCCTGTCCTATAGGAATATAATGTAAGCCACACATGTAACTTAAAAATTTCTAGTAGTCATATTGCAAAATGTGTAATGAAAGGAGTAGAATTAATTGAACAATTTATTTTATTTCACCCAATATATCAAAATACTATCATTTAAACATGTAAGTAATATAAAATTCTTACTAATGTAATTTACATTTTTAATTAAATCTTTGAAATTTGGTATGTAATTTGCATTTACAGCATATCTCAATTAAGACTAGTCATGTTTTAAGTGATCAGTAGCCATACGTGGCAAGTGGCTACCATATTGGATGGCATAGTTTTAAACCATAATTTATTTAACTGTGTTCCTGCTGATGGAAATGAAGATTGTTTCCAATTTTTACGAATATAAATAATGCTGCAATGGACATTCTTATGCTTATCGTGTTACGCATGCATGTGATTTTCCCGTAGAATAGATTTATAGAAGTGAGGTTTCGAGATGAGAGCTTTTATGTATTTTATAGTGTAATAGATATAGCTAAATTACTCTCTTAAAAAGGCTGAACCAATTTATTCTTCCACCAACAGTACATACGAATGATCATTTCCCCACACTCCTGCCAAATTGGATGGCATTGCTTTTTAAAATTCTTCTATCATTCTCTGCCCTTTTGCATCTGTACACTGATGCACTGTATTACATTGCAGAGGGAGAGACATTTTCAAAGTTTCATTTTTTTCTTATTGGCTAACTCTGTCAGCTAGATAGAGGATGTGTTTGGCTGGTGTTGTTTGTTGTTAAGTGCCATCAAGTCGGTTCTGACTCATAGCGATCCTGTATAGGTTTCCAAGGAATAACTGATGGGTTTGAACTGCCAACCTTATGGTTCACAGTCCAGTGCTGATCCTACAGTGCCACAAGTGCCATCAAGTCGGTTCCGACTCACAGTGACCCTGTATAGAGTCTCTGAGGCTATACATCTTTTTGAGAGCAGAAAGCCTCATCTTTCTCTTGTGGAGTGACTGCTGGGCTTGAGCTGCCTACCTTGTAGTTAGTTGGCAGTCAAGTATTTATTCTACATTTGGCTATAGGTAACAGAAGACCCAGCTAACACTGACTCAACCAAATAGGAGTGTCCAATGATGTTTTCAAGGTTCTTTCTGATTTTTAAAAAATTTAATACAATTAACATGTCTTTCTTTCCTCATTCTGTCATTTTATAGTCACAGGGTGGGTGCTGTTGCCCCAGCATGCCTGTATTCTGAGCAGGAGGAGAGAGAGGTTAGTGACACTAGTTACTTCTTACCCACAAGCCACCCATCATATTTACATTTCATTGGTTAGAACTAGATCATAGAGCTATCCTGTTTGCAAGGAAGCTGGAAAAAAGAGTACCACCTTTCTGTCCCTTAGTGGAAGGTGGCAATAGCAAATGAGGTTGTCAAGGATTGATCTGTTAGCCAACAGTAATCGTGCTACAGTTTTTACCCCCAAGTGTAGGTCTAATGTAAAGAACTCCACTCTTGAATCCAGGGTCACCTCCTTTTGATCCTGGCCATAGTAGCCTCTGATTATGTTCACCAGTGTGGCCTCCTGGGTCTGCCTTTTCACTGCAGTTGGCTATGAACCACAAACCTCAGGGATCCTTCTGGGTCCTGCTTGTGGCTAGGCCAGAGTTAGGGTTAAGAGTTAGTTTTGAGTTTAGGGTTATGGTTAGGACTAGCGTTAACAAGGGGTAGGAATGTGCTACAAAGTGCCCAGTGAAGGAAGCTTCCTGCGGAGCCTCTGCATTACATAAGGTGGAATCCTGAACAGCATCCAGAATCTTCAGAGGTGGGAAATTTCCACTTGAAAAGACAGGCAGACCAACCTGGAGTGGCTAGAAGAACAGAAACTACTTCTTGAAAGAAAGACCGACAGGAAAAATACAAAACAATATAGGCAGACCGATTGATTACTACATGAACAAGCAAGTTGCTTGCCCAGGAGACATCAAGGCAAGGGGTCGGGTCCCCTCAGAGCAAATCCCCTTCCAAGACTAAGACTCAATGGAAATACACGCTCTGATTGGTGACCACGTTCGTCACCAATAAGGGGAAGTGAGAGAAAAACAGCAATGAAGCTGCAAGCTAAGCCCTACAATGTTCAATAGACTCCTGTGAACCTAGGTAGAGACCTGGTTGGTCAGAAGTGTGACAAGACCTGGGGACTCTTGGGCCCAGAGTCAGTGACATAGCCACAGAGGACTAGAGTGGGCAGTGAAGCGTCCAGCTAATAAGAAGAGAGGGATATGCACAAGAACACCCACACTTGCAGATAATAGCCACTTAACCTGGCTTCAATGACTGGATGATCAGAGCTCAACCAGAAGAAGAAAGAGGAAAAAAACAGTAATCTGATACAATTTGATGAACTTGACCTACACCTATGGATGCAGTAGTTCAAAAGAAGGAACAAATCTTTACAGTGAGGATCATTCCCACCCCTTCCATACACAGGGTAGACAGGGATGGGCAACTTGGACATTGGTACCCTAAATAAAAGGCAAGAAGTGACTGGCTTACAAGCTTTCAAGAGGGAACCTAGATCCAGAGGGCGTGGAGGAAGGTAGACTCTCCACTGAGTAGTATCCAATCTGTCTAGGCGGGGCTGATGAATGGAAATGAGGATAGGTCCCTTGTGATACAATAGTGAATGATTGTGAGGGTTGGAAATGTAAAGGTAGACATTTTCTAGTAAGGAGGGGAGTGATTAACTTTGCAACCTAGGAGTGGAGGTCCCTGGGACCATGAAGAGAGAAGAGTGGAGAGCGGGACCCCACCCAGAGAAGCAGTGACGCCAGAAATGGAGGAAGAGACAATGACGTGAAGAGATGGAGCAGCTGGGGATTTTAGACCCAGAGAGGGAGAGGGGCTGTGTGCTGACTGAGGTGGGTGGTGGGGGTGGGTGGAGGAGGCAGGCTTGCAGGGTATACCTTTAGGTTGGCTGATGATACATGGAGGGGATTGTAAACATGGCAATGAAACGATATACGATAGGATGAATGTAAAACTAACGTTCTCCCATGTAAACTATCACATAATTCACAATAAAATATTTTTTTAAAAAGGGGGGTGGCAGGATTATGGTTATGGTTAGGCTAGGGTTAAACTTAGATTTAGAGCTTTGGTTATGTTTAGGGTCAAGGTTACATTTAGAGTTAGGGTTAGGATTAGGCCTAATGCTAGGACTAGAGTTAGGTTTAGGGCTAGATTTAGGGTTAGGGTTAAGGTTAGGACTAGGGCTATTGTTAGTGTTAGGGTATACCTTTCTAGGCAAAGTGCTTGTGGTAGGCAGCTTCTGATACAGCTCCTAATGTTCTCTGGCTCTGGTATTCCTGCCTTTGTCCAATCTTCTTCCCTTGACTATGGGCTGCACCTAGTAACTTGCTCCTATTGAACAGAACATGGCAAACTTGATGAGATTAGGTTAAAAATGTCTGTGGTTACGTTACAAAAGACTTTGACTTTGTCTTGCTAGATTTTCTCTCTGGTGCCTTCTCAGCATGTATACTATGATGAGGCAAGCCACCAGGTTGGAGACACCCATGTGACAAGGAGCTGAGGAAGTCTCCAACCATGAAGTACTAAATTCTTCTAACAGTCACATGGGTTGAGCATTGAGAAGACTGTATGTAGCCCAAGGCAACACCTTGACTGCAGCCTACAAGAGATCCTGAAGCAAAGGAACCTGCTCCTCCACACTTGAATTCCAGGTTTTCAGAAACTTGTTTCACTAAATTTGGGGAATAATTTGTTATTATTACTGAACATATAACTATTACAGTGCTGTTGGAGGACTATTCCTTAGAAACAACAACTGGTATCTTTGTATCATTGGCCTGCCCTTCACAGACTCACTCCTCCTTATACAAGGACAGCTGTGGCTATCATGGAAAGATTACTTACAAGCATTCAGAGGGCAGATTTGTCCTATGCAAACCTTTCTCGACTTTTACACTTTTGATGAGTTTCTTGGGATTGCACCTCAGAGGAGGACCAAGAATGAGGAATTTTCATTGCTTGTGGACTCATATCCATGAGTTACCCTTAGCTTGGTCGAAGTCAGTGACAGGCAATCTCTATGTAGCCTTCACTGACTTTGACCAAGGGAGAAGATGCTTAATCGCTGCATCTGGGAGCAGGAATCGAGCATGGCTCACAAAGCCCCTTCTGGGCTTTCTTGACCTCACAGAGCTACCCTACAGGGAGAGTGCCTGCTGCCTTGCTCATAAGGGTGGTGGTGTAGGCTTCCCCAGCAGGTTCTGCTCATGTAGGCATAGCACGCAGCCTGCAAATTGTTGTCAAGTGCTGTACATAGTGATCCTGTATAGGGTTTCCAAGGAGGGGCTGGTGGGTTTGAACCGCTGGCCTTGTGGTTAGCAATCCAATGCTTATCCTATAGTACCACATCATGATTCTAGCCTGTAGACAGAAGGGGCAAATTTTGTTCTGAAGGAGCATCAAAAAGCCCACTGGACCAATTCTCTAAGCCACATCCCTAATACAACTTTTTTAATCATTCTGATTTTTTTAAAACTTTTTATTGTTAATTGAGTGAAAACTTCACAGACAAGATCATCAGTTTTACATTCAACAAGTCATACACGTTGTTTCATCTCAATGATGCTATCCCCTCCATGCAAGAACAGTTATTCCACTCCACTGATATTTTGATCTCACTGAGTCTGTGTCTCATTTCTCATTGGTACCAAATTCAGAGGGGCCAAGAGAGGTATTGTTTGTCCCATGCCAAATGTCAACGTAGGAGTATATAAAAAATAACTCAGCTTATAATGATATGAAGCAGGTTTTGATAGAAAAGAATAATTGGACAATTGGGTTACTGTGGGTAATAGTGACAGTGGGGCAGGGGAAGGCATCTGTCTTGTTTCACCTTTATGTTCCTGGTATTGGGGGTATCTGTGAGGGAGTGAGTGTGCGTCTATATTCTTCTACACCTGCTATCTACTCAGGAATCATGGAGCCCCTTTGTTGTTGTTGTTGTTGTTGCTAAGTGCTGCCAAATCGGTTCTGACCCATACCGACCCTTTATACGGTTTCCAAGGAGCAACTGGTGAGCTTGAACCACTAATCTTGTGGTTCTAACCAACTTTCGCAGTCCAGCACATTAACCCACAGTGCCACACCTCTTGATTTCCTCCTGCAGCCAGGTCTCCCATGGATCTGGAGAAGGGTTGGCCCCTTAGAACCCTTTCTCCACAGAGACCCAGGACCCCTGTGAGGCAATGACCCTACAGAGAAAGTCCAGCTCCTTCAAAGCACCTGCTGGCCAAAGTCTAACCCGGGGCCTCAAGCGCAGAATCGGGGAACATTGCCCCCGGAGCTGCTCCTGCCTTCCCGGTTCCCCGATCTCCGTTCAATGCGTGATTTTTTACGATCGATCTTATATCCGGCACAATCAGATTTATGGCTCCTGCATCTTATGAAATTACACAGATGTTGCTGCTCTGCTTCTCTCCAGGACAGTAAAAGGCAATAACATTCTTGCAGATTTCGACAGCAGGCAATTCAATAAAGGGCCATGTATATTTTATAAGTACAATAAAGACAAGGCTCTTTGCCCGCACTGCGGCCTTCCAGGGCCCGCCCCTGCACAGGGACAGCCGCCCGAGCCCTCCCCATCCCTGTCTGTCTGTCGATCAGGCCTCTCCCACTGTCACACAGGGGACCAGGAAGATTTATCCCTCTTCTGATCCATTATTTAAGTTTGGCTCCAGGGACCCTGCAATGGGGGCTGTTTAAAATTTAAAGGTGTTTGTGGAACTTAATACTTTCCTCCTCCTGATTTGCACTATAAAATTTTATCTATATTTTTGTTGCCCCATAAAATGTTTCTATCTTATCGGGATGGCTTGTCCTTTTACGGGCAAACCTATAAATACCTGATGAGGTGAGGGTTGGTAGAAGGTCTCACAGAGGAGCCCTGGGGGGAGACAAGAGAAGAAACCGGGCAGTTCTGTTATCAATACCCTGAGTAGCCACAGACAAACCACCAGGTCTCCCTAAGACCTTTTTTTTTTTTTTTTTTCCACCTGTAAAATAGGGAGAACAATAACACCCACTGTGTTAGCTCAGTACAGCTCAGTGGATTGAAAGAGGTTAGGCTAGCAAGGTGCCAGGTTGGGCGAGAGTCTCTGCGTAAGCTTGGTCAGTACTCAACCTCTCTGTATCCTGATTTCCTCATTTATAAAACAGAGAAGTTGAGGTTTCCAGCTCCTAAGGATGTTGTGTGGAGTAAGTGGTTTAACTCCAGCAAAGTGACTAGCTCAGTGCCTGGCACATAAATGTCAGTGGTTGCTGTCCTTGTTATTACTACAGGGCAGGACTGAGACTAGAATGAGGCCAGAGAGGTACCTGCGAGCAAGATGTAAGAAGGCAATTACTTACTCTAGGGGGCATGCCAGTGCAGGGTGGTCACCTGAGAATGCCTTCTTACATTGTACCCTGAGTGTCTCCCTTGCCTCATTCTAGCTCTGGCCTTGCTACCATGGTCTTCTCTATCTTGGCTGGTGGGCAGATGGGGATGAACAGACGTAGGCTCCCAGGACCAGGTGAGAGCCATCACCTCCTCGAAGGCTAGTTATTACTGGCATGAGATCCGGTGAATTCCCTTGGTGCCTCCCTTCAATCAGTGCTCACTGATATCTGCTCTGTGCCAGGTGCTTGCTGGGCACTGGCAGCATCAGGGAGAATCAAACCCAAGCTCTGCCCTCAAGGACTGCCCAGTCTAGCTGTGGAAGAGTCAGGAAAGGCTGACCAGGAAGCTCGAATAAAAGTTTACTAAAGAAAGTGGAATAGTCATTCCTCTTGGGAGAGCAGGTGTGAAATGGTCTGTCCCGAGGGTTCCAAGACTTTAGGTCAGTGCCAGGGTGATAAATGTTTGTCCCTTGAGGCATTGAGTAATCACTGTAGAGATGCAAGTCCTCAGTGAATTCCAGTAAGACAAAAAACAAAAAAGAAGGCAGAAGGAAGCAGTGGGCTATGGGAAGCAACTGTGAGGCAACAAAACAATAACGCATATTGAAAATTTCTAACCACCAGTGACAGTAAAAAAGCGTTTTAAATAATAAGCTGGAACTATAATTCAAACCCTGAAAGTATTTGTGAAAGAGAGCATCAGAAAAGTTTTGTTTGTTTGTTTTTTAGGTGAATCATGTAGGTTCTAATTAACTTTAGACATTGCATGGAAAACATAATAATGGTGTCAAAAATGTAAAGGTAAAAAATTTTAAAGACAACCGTTTTTTAAAAAAAGTATGAAACTTGTAGAAGACAATGAAAAGAAGAAAGACAAATTGATAGAAGAAAGAAAAAATAGGGAAGGGAAAAATAAAGAAGACAGGTTTATCAGTTATGTTTTTTCTGAGTAGTAAACTACCCCCAAATTTAGTGGCTTAAAACAACATCAATTTTGTTTGATTTGGGGGTTTTTGGCTCACGATTCTGTGGCTCAGCAGTTATTCTAGGCTTAGCTAGGTGGTTCTGCTGATCTGGACTGGTCTCATTCATGCATTGCAGTCCCCTGCCAGATTGTCTGGCAGACTGGGCTAAGATGGCTCAGCTGGGACATGAAGGCTCTGCCTGCATAGCTTCTCATCCTCCAGGTGGCTTTTGTTTTTGTTTGTTAAGTGCCATCGTGTCAATTCTGACTCATAGTGACCATGTTCAGGGTTTTGGGTAGGTTTGAACTGCCAACCTTTCGGTGTACAGTCCAGTGCTGATCCTACAGCGCCACACCAGGAGTCCCTCCATAAGGCTAGTGAAAGCTTATTCTAAAGGCAGTGGCAGGAGTCTCATGAGGAGAGTGGAATATTTTCAGGGTCTTTTGTATTCTGTTGGATATAGCCAGCCATGATGAAGCGCTGTAGGATAAGCACTGGACTGGTGTAAGTCACAGG
Organism: Chrysochloris asiatica; assembly: GCF_000296735.1. Lineage (NCBI taxonomy): Eukaryota > Metazoa > Chordata > Mammalia > Afrosoricida > Chrysochloridae > Chrysochloris > Chrysochloris asiatica. The sequence goes on along the minus strand of NW_006408532.1, from coordinate 5,177,053 downwards.
GTCGGCAGTTCAAACTCACCAGCCACTCCTCGGAAGCCCTATCCAGGGTCACTATGAATCAGAACTGACTCGATGGCACATAACAACAACAACAAGGCTAATCCAGATTCAAGGGATAAAGAAACAGGCTCCAGCTCTTGATGGGAGGAGCTGCAAGGTCACTTGTAAAAGGCAGGGATGTGGCTATTATGAAATATAAATAATTTTTGCCCAATTTTGCAGTTTACCATGGCATGGTAAATGAAAAGCAGAACATAAGGTGGCAGAAATAACTCCAAATAATGCTCAATAATAGGAGTCCTGGTGTGGCGCTGTGGGATAAAGCACTGGACTGAGAGGTCGGTTTGAACCACGGAGTCCGTGGTTCAAACTCACCAGCCACTCTTTGGAAACTCTATAGTCACTATGAGTCGGAACTGACTCGAAGCCACTTAACAACAACAATGCTCAATAAAAGTCACCTGCAAAAAACAGATGTTATTATTTGCTGTTGAGTAGAACTACCCCTCAGGGTTTCCAATGCTGTGTATCAACAACAGTAATTTTTATGGAAGGAGATGCCAGGTCTTTCTCTGGAGGAGCAGCAGGTGAGTTCAAACCACCAAGCTTTCAATCAGCAACTGAGCACTTAACCATTGGGCCACCAGGCAAGACATCTTCATATACAATAAAGGGTGGGAGGAACCCCAAAGACTTCTCAAATGGATAAAGATAAAACTTTTTAAAAACTCTTGGCAATCTTGAAGCATGCCCATTTGGTTAAAAGAATAATTTCTGAACTCCAGAGGTGGACACGGCAGCAGGTTTGTTTGTTTTTTTCCTAGATAGTGGGCCTTTCAAAAATCACACATACTTGGGAAGTGTGAATAACACACAAACAAACACATCGGACTTGCCACCCTTCCTAGAACTGGTGAGGAGGGTATGGGAAGCTCACTGACCAGAAAGGTGAGTGAGTGTTGTAGTTTCTTTTTTGTGGGTTTCCTTAAAGCTCTCTCAAAAAGAAGTCTTTCAGTGTGTCCCTCCACTGGCGTCCATGCCTCTTGGAGGAAAAATAATCCCAAAGATGCAACCTATGCACATGAAGATATGTTTTTTACATTACTATGAAGACAAGGCATCTTGGTAGCATCGTGTTCTGTTTTTTGGGCTGCTAACCACAAGGTCAGCAGTTACAATCTATGAGGTACTCCCTGGGAGAAAGATGTATTTTCAACTCCTGTAAAGATTTCCAACCTTGGAAACACTATAGAAGGTCACTATGAGTTGCAACCAACTCCATGGCACACCACCACCACCATCATTATGAAGACGGTTTAGTTGTCCTCTTTTCTGAGTCCTAGTGTGGCACTTTAATATAAGCACTGGACTTCTGACTGAAAAATTGGTGGTTCAAACCCACTAGCCACTCCTATACAGCATCACCATAAGCTGGAACCGACTTGAAGGCACTTAACAACAGCAATGCACAGTGAAGGTAATTTTTTAAAACATTATTATGAAGAGGGCTTAGTCTCTCCTCATTCCCATATGAATTTTGTTTTATCTTGCATACCTCAAGATCCCATTAAAATATAAGTCAAAGGAGCAGTTTATCCTCCAAGGTGAATTTAAATCCCCACCTCAAGAAAAAAGGAAAATGACGTATGACTTTTCAAATGGCAGTTTTTCCAGCTTCCCACCATCAAGGCTTTGAAAGATAGAAGGGTCCAGCTCCAGGCAAAGCACCCAAAGATTCTTGGAGCACATGCTGCTTTCACTGTGTGGTGGAGAGCCCAGTCTTTCCCTCACTTTTTTTTTTATCATGGTAAATATGTTTTTAACAAAACATTTGTCATTTCATCATTCTCCACATGTGCAGTTTAGTAGCAGTTATTGTTTTCATTGTTTTGTACAATAATCTGCAGTGACTCCTTTCTTCAGCAGTGAATCCTTGTATTCTTCTCTCTCCCACCCACCCCTGGTAACCACTAGCAACCTTTGGTCTGCCTACATTTTGCCAGTTCTAGATGTTTGTACTTTAGTGACACCTGTCTCACTCATACTTCAATCCAAATAGTGACAAGCATTGGGACTGCATTTCTCTTTATGACTGAGTAATATTCCATTGTATACATGTACCACATTTTCTTTACTATTTATGGATGGACACCGGGGTTGTTTCTATCTTTGGCTATTGTGAATAGGGCTGTAATAAACATGTTGTACAGTACTTTTTGCCTACTTCTGGATGCAAGGTGAGAGTTGTATCTATCAGGGAGATAAAAATCCCCACAAGGGAATTTTTGCATCTTGGACTCATTCTTTGATAATTTAGATGGGCTGTCTACATGACTGAAAGTATTGCTGCTGACTGGCCCAGCTTAGCAGCCACAGGTAAACATTTTTCCTCCTGGGTCTGTGTGCCAGTATCAGGAATGAATTTCAATTGACCAAGCTTGGACAACTGCCTACCTCTGAAATCAATCACTGTTGCCAGAGTAGTGGGTCACATCCCTGGTTCTGTAATCAGGCTAACTACTTTCTGATAGACAACCCTACAAACTGCCATGCCCCCTCTCAATTATGCTGTAGTATTCAGTCTGCTCTATCATCTGAGCGACCCAGTGAAGACTCTAGAAAGATTAGCTGAGAATCTGGTGGGTTTGGGGCTTGGAACACATGGTGGGAAAAGAATTGTCCTTAGGGTCAAAGAGGAGTCTGTAATAAATGTAAGGAGTTCTGGTGGCACTGTGGTTGAGTGCTTGACTGTTAACTGAAAAGTGAGTGGTTTGAACCCACCAGATACCTCATGGGAGAAAGATGTGGTAGTTTGCTTCCATAAAGATTAAAACCTTGGAAATCCAATAGAGCAGAATACCCCTGCTTCCCATGGCTCATCATATGCCCCCAAAGGCCTTTCAAATCCCCACATGGTGCTGAAACACATACTTCCAGGGGAACTTGATTCTTTCTAGGTAGCAGCATTTTCTTAGGAGCCACTTAATTTCCAAATCAAGTTTTCTTTAAGAAAATTTTAACTTTGTCTTAGATAAACTAAAGGGTGAGGAGCTTTTGCTTCTTAGAGATGTGTAGAGTTTTGGAAAGTACCAAAACCCAAAACCAAACCCACTACCATCAAGTCGAATCGGATTTGATGTGCTATACAGGTTTTCTGAGACTATAAATCTTTACATAAGTAGACAACTTCATCTTTCGCCTATGGACCAGCTGGTGGATTTGAACTGCCAGCGTTATGGTTAGCAGCCTAATACCTAACCCACAGTGCCACCAGGGTTCCTTCTGAAAGCTACAGGATTGAAAAAATGGAAGAGAGAAGCAGAAAAGCAATGGAAGACAGAGAGAAGAACAAAGGATGGGTATGTAAGTAAGGGAGATGAAGGAGGGTGTTTGAAAAATAGTGAGATAGAGAAAGATTACACACACCCATACACCACAGCATCATCGACAGAGGCATTATAAATGCACATACCTATATATGCACACACACACATATATATGCATGTGTAGACAGATAGAAAAATGTAGACTGTCACAGAGAAGCTAAATGAAGACAAATTGAGGAATAGAGTGTGAACTGAAGAGAGATAAAGCAGAAAGACAGTGAGACAGAGAAAGACAATGAGAAACAGAGAGCAGCACAGAAGTTAAGATATCAACAGAGAGAGGGAAAGTGACATAAAAACATAGACTGATCAAAGGAGAGAGGTGGAGAAACGAAAGAGTGAGAGGGTGGGAGAGAGGAATGGAGGAGAAGGAAGCCAGAGAGGAAGAGGAATGAAATAATGAGAAAATGGGGAACGGACAAGGGAGAGAAGGGATATGAACAAGAAATTGTGAGAGGAGATGAGAAAGAATGAGAGAAGATGAGAAAGAATGAGAGCAGGGAAGATAGAAGGAAGCAAACAGCAGAGATATAGTTTGGGGACGTTGTGTTTGGAAGGCTGACACCAGCGGAGGGTGGCCAACTCCTCCCCCACTGGGGAGGACCCCTCTGCTTGCCACTATAGCCAGGAAGCTCCCTCCCCTCCCTTTTCCATTACCCTCCTGGCACCAACCAGAAATCAAACACGGGAAGTATTTGGGTGCAAGTATTCCTCATTCAAAATAGAACCATTAATGTATTCTAAAAAGCTTTTTAGCTGTGGCCTGCTCTGCATGTTATTAATTTCTTTATTACAGATCTTGTTATTTTCAGAGGTCCCCTGGGACCCATTAACAACGGGTTTTTATGGGAAAGAAGTCGGTTAAAGTGGTGGGAATAACTGCTCCTCAGCCCTGAGTCAGTTGCACTGAGGAAAATGTAGGCTACTTTAATTTCCAAAATAGCAACAGTTCAGACATTTAATTGCAGTTTTAAGCCTTTTTTTTTTTTTCATGTTGCCGAGTGTAAAATATGTGACCAGTAATATATTAACAGCTAAACACTGAGCCCCAGCCTGCCCCAACCTTCTCATCTCTCTCAGAAGGAAGGAAAGAAAGAAGGAAATGTGAAAGGAAAGGAGATAAGCAAAGAGAGAGGGAAAGTAAGAGGACCCTGGGTATGTTTCTCTCAGGGCTTGGAAATGGTTCATTAAAGTATGATCCTTTGTTGAGAATTTACATTTCCACCCCAGATATGCTGAACCAGAATCTACATTTTAACCAGATCCCAAGTGATTCTTACGTATCTATAAGCTACATGGGATCTATAAGAATCACCATGGGATCTTGTTAAAATACAGATACAGATTCAGTACATCTAGAGTGTGCATACACTGAGTATTCAGGGGTCATACCTGAATGAACTGGTTTTAAGCCTTGGTTTCTCTGAATTCAAATCACTATTTGGATTCTTTATTTACCTCACCTGTCCCTCTGTTTCACATACTCTTCAACCCTCTCTCTATATATTGGCACGGCAAGTAACTTTTAGGAATCCTTTCTGAGAGAACATAGGAGTATCTTAGGTGTACCTGTGTAGGTAGTGGGATGGTTCTGATGGGTCTCAGTCATGCTCATTTTTGTTGTTGTTGTTAGATGTCATCGAGTTAGTTCTGACTCCTAGTATTGCATATTCTATATAACAGAATAAAACAGTGCCCTGTCCTGAGCCATCCTCACAATCATTGTTATGTTTGAGCCTATTGTTGAAGTCGCTGTGTCAACACATCTCCTCTTGTTTATTTACTGACCCCTCTGTTTTACCAAGTATGATGTCCTTTTCCAGTAACTGGTCCTTCTTGATAGCATGCCCAAAATACGTGAGACAAAGTCTTGCCATCCTCACTTCTAAGAAACATTCCGGATGTACTTCTTCCAAAACAGATTTTTTCATTCTTTTGGCAGTCCATAGTATAATCAATATTCTCCACAAACATCATAATTCAAAGGCATCAATAATTCTTCAGCCTTCCTTATTCATTGTCCAACTTTCATATGCATATGAGGCAACTGAAAATACCACAGCTTGGGTCAGGCACACCTTAGTCCTCAAAGTGACACCTTTGCTTTTTAACACTTTAAAGAAATCTTATGCAGCAAATTTGCCCAATGCAATGTGTGATTTGCTTTTCTGACTCTTGCTTGCTTCCATGGGTGTTGACTGTGGATCCAGTTAAAATGACATCCTTGACAACTTCAATATTTTCTGTTTTTCATGATTTTGCTTATTGGTCCAGTTATGAGGATTTTAATTTTCTTTATGTTGAGGTGTAATCCATATTAAAGGCTATAATTTTATCTTTATCAATTAAGTGATCAAGAACTCTTCACTTTCAGCAAGCAAGGTTATGTCAGCTGCATATCACAGGTTGCTAATGAGTCCTCTAGCTCTGATGCCTTATTTTTCTTCATATGACCCAGTTTCTCAGATTCTTTGCTCAGCATACAGGTTTTATGGGTCAGTATGGTGAAAGGATACAACTCCAATGCACCTCTTTCTTGATTTTAAACCACACAGTATCGCACTGGTCAGTTCAAACAACTGCCTTTTATTCTATGTACAGATTTCACATGAACACAATTAAGTGTTCTGGACTTACCATTCTTTGCAATGTTATCCATAGTTTGTTATGATCAACATAATCAAATGCTTTTGCATAGTCAATAAACATAGGTACAAATCTTCCTGATATTCTCTTCTCTCAGCCAAGATCCATCTGATGTCAATAATCATATCCACTGTTTCACGTCTTTGGAATTTGACTTGATAAGCAGTTCCCTATGGATGCATTGCTGCAACCATTTATAAACTATCTTCAGCAAATTTTACTTGCATGTGATGTTAGTTACACTGTTTGATAATTTTTTGCTTTCTGTTGGAACACCTTTCTTTGAAATGGGCACAAATATAGATCTCTCCCAGTCAGTTGGCCAAGCTGCTGTCTTCCAAATTTTTTGGCATAGATAAGTGAACATTTCCAGTATTGCATCAGTTTGATGAAACATTTCTATTGGCATTCCATCAATTTCTGGATCCTTCTTTTTCGTCAGTTGCCTTTAGTGCAGCTTAGATTTCTTCCTTCAATACCATGGGTTCTTGATCATATGCTACCTCCTGAAATGGCTGAATGTCAACCATTTCTTTTTGGTACAGTGACTGTATTCCTTCCATCTGCTTTTGATGCTTTCTGCATCATTCAATATCTGCCTACAGAATTCTTCAATATTGTAACTCAAGACTTCAATTTTTTTCATTTCCTTTAGTTTGAGAAATTTCAAGCAAGGTGTTCCTTTGGTTTTCTAACTCTAGGTCTTTGCACATTTCATGCTGCTGATTACATTGCTTGTGGTTGCTGAGCCTGTTGATTTGAAAAGTTATTTGTCTCTGACCCTCTAGTCTCCATTTATTTTCTAATGCCTTTTTACTTTGAGTATTAGTCTTTTCTACTGAAAACCTTCTAATTAGCAAACTCCATTGGAGCTGGTATTGTTATAGTTCCCAAATCTAACACAGTACTTGGCCATAGTGAACATCTATTCAGTGAGTGGCAAGGATTTCCATGTTCCTTTTGGTTTCCACCATCCTGGCACTCAGGATTGAGTCTGAACTCTTTCTGTGGGCATTTCCATGTTTTCTGTGAGAAGAGTACCTTGCCTTTTTAACAGAAGCTTTTTAAAGTTCTTGATTTAATATAACCTCAGTTGAGAGAGAAACCCTCTTTGGAGTCTGTATCTAATTTATAAACCAATCCCCTTCCTCCTTCACTTGTTTCACAGGGGAGAGCCCCCCAGGACCATGTTTTACCATGTGACTTGGGCTCCTTGGCCATAATTGATTAAACCATATATGGGCACATGACCCAAGCTGAATCAATGAGATTCTCTCTCCATGCCATTTGGGAATTTGACAGAGCACATTAGTCTTAATGTCTAAAATTATACTACATAAATTTATGAGCTGTGAAGCTGCTATATTCCTGGTGAAGGATTACTCTATTGCTAACTTAATTAACCTGGGAACAATCTCACCCAGAATCCTCTTCCAAGATTGTTGTTGTTAGTTGCTGCCAAGTTGATTCTAACTCATGGCTGCCCCATGTATGCAGAGTAGAACTGCCTCATAGGGTTTTCAAGGCTGTGACCTTTCAGAATCAGATCATTAGGCCTATCTTTCAACACACCTCTGTGTGGGTTTGAGCTGTCAATCTTTTAGTTAGTAGTTGAATACTTAACCATTTGCACATTCAGGGACTTCTCCATTCCTGGGTTGTTGTTGTTATTGTTGTTAAGTGCCATTGAGTTAGTTCCGACTCATAGTGACACTGTATAAGGTTTCCAAGGGGCGGTTGGTGAGTTTGAACCACCGACCTTGCAGTTTAAACTCACCTTGCAACCCAGTGCATTAACCCGCAGCACCACACCAGGACTCCCCTCCCAGGGTAGAGCTGGTCAAAAGAGGAACTGTATTATGAGAGTTGAAATACAACAGCTACCACTATTCTCTGATGTTTTTGTGTGTATTCAAATATGGTGTTAAACAGATGCCAAGGCATTCAGTGGATCCCACCCTGTCCCCCTTCTTCTCTGTACTGCAACTGGCTTTCTTTCCTCCTCACTAGGAATAGCTCTGGGCCCAATATTAGATGATTAGCAGCACACTCACAGAACAGAGCGCTTCCCAGAGGGAACAACACCCTACTTTAGGGATTGGATATACTTAGGCTCTTAGATTTCACCCAAGCCAGTGCTCAGGACAACTGCTTAGTGACTTTGCCTTTGATCTTCCAACTCCCCCTCCTAGACCTTCACCTTCCCAGCCCCTCTTCAGTTGTATCAGGGCTAATCCCTGTAATAAATGCATATCTCATAACACTCACAGTGACTTTGCTTCGCTGAATAACCTCTCACTGATATGGTTATTTGTAGGGATGTTGGTTTCAGGAGAACACATCCATGAGCATGGGAATCTGACACTGCTTTTCTGGTCTGAGTAAATTTAGAGACATTATAGGGACACTATTACCAGGATTAAATACAGTCCATGTGTTAGTAAAGCAGTTACTTAAATTATCACCAGTAGTCAATTGTAATCCAGTGTCTATAGAAAACAAGACTTGGTTAGCTAATTGTTATTGTTGTTGTTAAGTGCTGTCAAGTCAGTTCCAACCATGTATAGGGTTTCTAAGGAGCAGGTGGTGGATTTGAGCCTCCAATCTTGTGGTTAGCAGTCCAGTGCTTCTCCTCCAGTGCCACACCATTAGTGAATTCCATAAGTGGAATAAATGATAGAAGGGCTGTAGGGTTGGTTGGCTACTTCTAAGTGCACTAGAAAATTTGGAAAAAGAAAATCATGATTTGAGGACTTTAAATCCCCAGATGAAGAAATGTGTAAAGATCTAAAAAGTGTTATTCTTCCCTGAAAGAAACTCTGTATCTCCTGGATGTGCAGTGTTCAGAGTTCTGAAAACCAAACCCAAAGGATTTGGTGGGTGTGGATGACTGAATCACACTAATTGAATTCACAGCTTTGGAGTGTCTCTTATGTATGTTTATGTCCCATCAAAGACCAACCTTAGCAGATGGTCTGGATAAAGTAGGAGCAAAATGTAGATAAAAACTCAAATTCTTGAAAACAAGGCATGTGATGTTGTTGTTGTTATGTGCTGTGGAGTTGGTTCCAACTCATAGCGACCTTGTATAAGGTTTCTGAGGCTGCAAATCTTTACGGGAGCAGAAAGCCTCATCTTTCTCCCATGGAACAGCTGGTAGTTTTGAACTGCTGACCTTGAGGTTTGCAGCCCGATTCGTAACCACTATACTGCGATAGTTAAGTTTTATGTCAACTTGGCTGGGCCTAGATTCTAAGAGGTTTGGCAGTTAAGATGTAGTAATCCCCTATGATGAGACCTAATATAACATAATCACTTTCCCTATGGTGTGATTTGATGCGATCAGCTCTGATCTGATGCAATTGTCCTATGTGTTGTAAATTCTCACTTCTATGATATTAATGGAGTCCTGGTATGGCGCACTTGTCGGAAACACTACACAGGGTTGCTATAAGTTGGAACTGACTGGACAGCACTTAACAATAACAACAATGATGTTAATGATCCAATCTATAGAATTGGGTTGTATCTTCAGTCAATCTCTTTCGAGATATAAAATAAATTAAACAGGCAAGCAAAGTTAAGAGGGACCTACTACTACCAGCTGAACTGTGGGAGAAAGATGAGGTTTTCTGCTCTGGTAAAGATTTACACCCTCAGAAACCCTGTACAGGGTTGCTGTGAGTCAGAATCGACTCCACTGCACATCACCACCACCATCACGACTACCAAGAAAGAAGAGCCCAGAGTGGAGTTCTTGGGGTTTCTGCACTGTGAAGCTCCTAAATTCAGGGAAAGACTGACACCAAAACACGTGAAAATCTCCAAGGAATTCTGGATCTATAGATACTGAAAGGAGACAAGAACCTTTCCCCAGAGCCAGTAAAGACTTCCCCTACTAAAGGTGGTACTCTGAATTTGGACTTCTAGCTTCCTAAATGGTGAGAGAATGATTTTCTATTTTTAAAAACTATCCACTGTGGTATTTCTGCTATAGCAACACTTAGTAACCTAAGACAAGGCTAGACTTACTGGGTCGGTTCAGACCAGAAGATTATCTGAATCTATCACCTTGAGATACTCTGTAAATCTTGTAGCAAACTTAACCCGAGTTCGGTTTGGGTTTGGGTGGTGGCAGAGATAGCCAGATAGGAAAGGCTCCATGGGGGAGGGATTGAAAACCCAGAGAAGCTGTGCTCACAGAACAACACCAGAGCTCTGGATCTACCATAAGGTCCAGGGTGTCAGTTTCCCACACTCACAAGTGAAAAAAATCACGATATTAAGGAAAATACTGTGAGTTAGGAATCGCTGGAGATGGGACTCCGTCTGTGGCCACCCCACCAGGATGGAGTTCAGAGGGCATGGTTACAGCCAGACCGGCACAGGGAACCAGAGCTAAAAGTGATGCAGTGACATTTGCAAAAGGAGGTACGGGGGATTCTACACATTTTTATCTCCTTTTCCCTGTCGTACCTTTTTTTTCCCGGCCCGGATGCCTTCAAGCAGGTGGATGTGCACCCCCCAAAAAAAAGTCCAGTGCTGACCCCACAGTTTTCCCATGGTACAAAGAAAGAGCTTGGCAACTACTTACGACATCAGCCTCAGAGTCACAGCCCTAAAGTTAACTTGTGCAGGACCCTTTACTCTGGCCTATCTAGCAAGAAAAAAGCAGGCCCGTCAAGTCTGACAGATAAACCATAGAACAATCTGTAAAACTCCAACATAAAAGGGTGCAAATATCTCAAGAATTACGTTGTGCACACACAGATACCTAATTGACCTTCATAGACAAAAATAGTGGACAATCTTTCTCCCATTAACTTCTCAATATCTATCTGCACACCTCTATGGTGGTGACTAGAGGAGGGACCTGAGCGAGCAGACACCACCACCCATTGTTGGAGGCTTCTACAGTGCACACACACTGCCTGTGTGGCAAAGCGACTGGACAGTTGGCCACAGTTTTATTTTTGTTTCAAAGTGGTGGTTTTTGTCTCTGCTTTCATATTGCTTCTGCTTTTGATCACACATTTTTTGTGGAGGTGGGCCCTTTTTCTTCCTACATTACCCAAGAAGAAATAGCAATCGTGGCAATATAGCCAAGTTACAAGCATACCCCATAATATTCCACCATTGAGACAAGTGCCAATAACAGCTGCTAAGCATTACATGCAAAAAGGGAAGCCTATCTCCTGATGATATCCACCAGGAGACACCAAGTAAGCTTACTAACACAACAAACATCCATTTAAGCATTTAAAAAACCCACATAACTACTGGAAATGACAAACAAAAGATCTCAAACACAACAAATGATCTCAAATATGTCCCAAAACAGAAAAGAGTATCTGAAACAAATGCGCTGAAGACAGACAAAGGTTCCCCAGAAGAGGAAGAGTAGGTTTTGGATTTGCCTGAGAAGGAATTCAGAAGAATGATATGGAAACAAATTCAAACGCTCCAAAAATAAGTGGAAGAAAACAAGGATGAAGTCAGGAAAGTACTACAAGAGCAATCAAACAAGATTGATACAACATTGGAAACAATTCAAAACCTGCAAAAAGATGTCCAGATGATTAATAATAAGATATCAGAAATGGACAATACACTGAAAGGTGAAAGGAACATAACAGAAGAGATGGAAGCCAGAAGTAGCGAGCTGGAATACAAATCTCTCAATACTGCCAAGATAGAAGAGCAAGCAGAAAAAAAGGATAAAAAAGTCTGAAGACAGTCTGAGATTCATGCTGGATAATATGAAGAGGAACAATTTAAGAATTATTGGCATTCCAGAACAGGAAGAATCAGAGAAGTCCACAGAGGAGATAGTTGAAGAGCTTCTGGAAGAAAATTTCCCTAACATCTTGAAAGATGAGAAGATAAACATTCAAGAAGCTGAATGTACCCCAGGAAGGATAGATGCCAAAAGAAAGTCAACAAGACATATAATAATCAAGCTCTCCAAAATCAAAGACAAGGAGAGAATCCTAAAAGTGGCCAGGGAAAAGAGGAGTGTCACTTACAAAAGTAAAGAAATCAGATTAAGCACTGACTTCTCAGCATAAACCATTCAGGCAAGAAGGCAACGGGGAGACATATACAAAACCCTAAAAGAAAAAAACTGCCAACCAAGAATCGTCTATCCAGCAAAACTTTCAATCAAATATGATGGTACAATCAAAACAATCTAGGATAAACAGAATCTAAGAGATTTTGTCAAAACCAATCCAGCACTTCAAAACATCCTAAAGGGAGTTCTTTGGACTGAAAATCAACAAGAACAGACAACAACCAGAGATTGGCAGGCGTGGCAACACCACCTAGAACTCAGTCGACAGAGAGCAGAGTTCAGAACAGAACAAAACTACAACAATGAATTCAAAGAAGCTGGGAGGTCAACTGAAGATCAAAATAATATCAGTGTCAAAGAACGGATAAATGTAGGAACAGAGATCTAGGTGGTGAGGATGTCAGGTAGATTACAGGATACAGTGTTGTTAAGTATGTGGAGTCGGTCCTAACTCATAGTGACCCTGCACAGGGTTTCTGAGGCTGTAAATCTTTACAGGAGCAATAGATTCTCTTAAACAGAGAGAAAGGCTAATAGACTATAAGGTAACCCCACAGAAAGTTAATACTTCACAACTTACCATGAAAATGAACTTCCAAGCAGAACAAGCACACATGAAAACGAAGAAGAAACTGACAAGAAATAGCACAAAAAACACAAACTCGGCACAAGAAGGCATGCAGAACAAAGGAATGAACAGCACTACCAAAAAATTAATATAATCACAGGAATTAACTCATACCTATCGATAATTATATTGAATGTCAATGCATTGAATGCACCAGTGAAGAGACAGAGAGTGACAGATTGGATAAGAACACAGGACCCTTCAATGCGCTGCCTGCAAGGGACACACCTTACACATAAAGACAAAAACAGACTAAAAGTTAAAGGATGGGAAAAAATATACCAAACTAACTGCAACAATAAACAAGCATGAGTGGCTATTCTAATCTCTGATAAAGTAAACTTTAAGACAAAAACCATCAGAAGAGACAAAGAAGAAAACTATCTCATGATCAAAGGGTGAATTGAGCAAGACAACATAACCATAATAAATATCTACACTCCCAATGAAGAAGCACCAAGATATATGAAGCAAACCTTACTAGAATTGAAGAAAGAGATAAATCTACAATTATAGTGGGAGATTTTAATATGCCAATTTCAAAAAGGGACAGAACAACCAAAAAGAAACTTGACAAAGTTACAGAGGAACTAAACAGCACAATCAACCAACTTGACCTCATAGACGTGTACAATGCATTCAACCCAAGAACAGCACAATATACTTTCTTCTCCAGTGCACATAGAATATTCTCCAGAATTGACCGTGTGTTAGGTCACAAAGCAAGCCTCCATAAATTTACAAACATCAAAATTCTACAGAGCATCTTTTCAGACCACAATGCTATAAAACTAGAAACCAACAACAAGACTAAGGAAATAAAGTCAAATACATGAAAACTGAGCAACACCCTGCTGAAAAGCAAATAGGTAAAAGATGAAATTAAACATGAATTCATAAAGTTCCTATAAACGAATGAGAATGAAAAAACAACATACCAAAAATCTTTGGGATACAGCGAAAGTGGTGCCGAGAGGACAATTTATTGCAATAAATGCACACATCCAAAGAGAAGAAAGAACCAAAATTAACACATTAACACAGCATCTGCAACAGTTGGAAACTGACCAATAGAGGGAACCTACAGTCACCAAACAAAAATAAATAATAAAGATAAGAGCAGAAATAAATGAGATGGGAAAACTATAGAAAGAATCAACAGGAAAAGAAGCTGGTTCTTTGAAAGGATTTATAAATTGACAAACCATTGGCAAACCTAACAGAAGAGAAGAGCGAGAAGCCACATGGGCAATGTCACAATGGAACCAAATGAAATCAAAAGGATAATAACAAAATACTATAAAGAACTGTACTCCAACAAATTAAAAAACTTAGAAGAGATGGATACATTTTTAGAAATACACGACCTACCAAAACTTACACAGAGTGAAGGAGAAAACTTGAACAGACCCATAACAAAAGAAGAAATTGATCAGGTCATCAAAAAACTCCCAACCAAAAGAAGTCCAGGCCCAGATGGCTTCACTGGTGAGTTCTACCAAACATTCAAGGAAGAGCC
>NW_006408532.1:5159749-5160848 GCF_000296735.1 Chrysochloris asiatica | reverse complement strand
CCTCTCTGGAAAGCAATATAGCACTTCCTTAGAAGGTTGGAAATAGAAATACCTTATGATCCAGCAATTCCTCTACTTAGTATTTACCTACAAGAAATATATGAGCCATAACACAAGTAGATACATGCACATCAATGTTCATAGCAGCACTATTTACAACAGCAAAAAGATGGAGACAGCCTAAGTGCCCAACAATTGAAGAATGGATAAACAAACTGTGGTACATACACACAATGGAATACTATGCTACCTTGAAGAACAAGGAAGCTGTAAGTCACTGCATAACATGGATGAACCTTGAGGACATTATGCTGAGTGAAATTAGTAACAAAAGGAGAAATACTGCATAGGACCATTATTGTAAAAGAGTAAGAAAAAGAACCCACACTAAAAGGGGAAAAAAATTTACACAATTATTTGCTGATCACCAGAATGTATGGTATGAGAGGAGAGGAGGGAAGGAGAGGAAGATAGAGCCCAGGGTAAGGGATACAGGATAGCTTGGGTGTGAGGGGAGGGGAGTAGGGGAAGGGGTGCTCTTCACAAGAATGGGGAGGGAAATAGAAGAACAAGGCTGACAGGAGAACTGTTAGGCAGGTTTGCATGGGCTACCTGGGACAGAGGTAAATGATGATGTATGCACAACCTTGGAACAACAGGGCTCTGGGATATAGGGGTTGAGGCACGGTTTGAAGGGGTGAAAGAGGGGAATAGTGGTAAGATGCTTGGCTATTTTTTGAATCTTTGTTTCCTTTGCCTACCATTGTAAAATAGACATATGAGGTAAGGAGAAAGGAATAGCCAGAATCATCACTACAGAAAGCTTGTAAGCCCATCTTCAGCGTATAACTGATTGGAATAACTTAAAGGGGGGCTAGAAGTTGCCCAGTGAAAGAGGCTTCCTGTGGAGCCTTTACATTGCACAAGACCATAGATGGAATCCAGAACCCCATCCGGAACCGACTGAGGTAGGAAATTTCCACTGGAAAGGACTTTAGACAAGCCTGGAGTGGCTAGAACAGAAGATACTTCATGAAAGAAAGACCAGCAGGTAAAATCTGAAACAATAACGGCAGACTGATTGATTACTACAAGAACA
>NW_006408532.1:5156529-5158194 GCF_000296735.1 Chrysochloris asiatica | reverse complement strand
AAACCATCTATATCAGGCAATAAAATCAACATTTAATCTACAAACCATCTATATCAGGCAATAAAATCAACATTTAATCTAAAGCAAAGCTGAGATGATAAAGGGATAGGGAAACTAGAGTAAAGGAAACAGAACAATCAGAACACAATTAAAGAGAATGGTTACAAAATGTGAAAAACATAACTAATGTCACTGAACAATTTCCAAATGAGAACCTAATTTCTGTGTACACTTCCTCCAAAAACAATAAAATATTATTTTAAAAAATCTAATTAAGCATAATTGTCCATCATACTTGATAAACAGAAATTAAAAGAATTTGTGAAAACCAGACCAACCTTACAAAAATTACTAAATAATGTTCTTTGGACAGAGAACCAAAAACAATAGGCAACAACATACATGGCAATATTCCCTAGACTGAACCCAGATATGGAAGTATTCAAAGAAAAACAGACCTACAAGACTGAAAATAGAGGCCCAGAGATAACAGTTGTAACAATAACAAAAACAATAAAGTAAAGAGAGAATAATGTAGTTACAGAACTTCCAAATGAAGAGGAAATCAAGTAGATTTCAAGAGAAACAAATAAGTTAATGAAAACAAACCTTACTGTAACCCTAAAATCTAAACCAAGCCTTTCTCCTAGCCCTAGCCTAACCCTCCTAATACTAACCCTAGTTCTAACCATAACCACTAACTTCACTAAATAAAGTTCTAGACCTTGTTTAGACCTAGCCATAGTCTAAACCCTAACCCTCACTCCTTACTTCTACCTACCCTTCCCACAAAAATAAATAAATAAATAAATAAAAGTTATATAGAAATATTATTTATTAGGAGGGGAAAGAAAAAAGAAGTCAGTCTCTTTCCCTAGTGACGCTTATCCTTGCTTAATGGATAACAGTAGTTATGAAGGCAGAGATGGAGGTTATACTCAGTATTAGGGATTTCCACTCACCAAAGCCGATCTGCTATAGTGACTGCTGAGTGCCCAACTTGCCAACAACTGAGACCATTACTGAATCCCTATATGGTGGCATTCTTCAGAAAAACCAGCCATGTGATGGTAGGTTAATTATAGTGAAAGGAGCTCTGGTAGTGTAATGGTTACGATCAGACTGTGAACGGCAAGGTCAGCAGTTCGAAACTACCAGCTGCTCTGTGGAGAAAGATGAGGCTCTCTGCTCTTGTAAAGATTTACAGCCTCGGAAACCCTGTACAGGGATGCTATGAGTTGGAACTGACTCCACGACACTTAACAACCACCACCACCACCAATTATAGTGCTTCCAACATGAAAAGGGAAGCACTTTTCACTGGAATATATAGTTACTCTGGATATGGATTTACTTTCCCTACTAGCAACTGATAGTGCAGTAGTTACAAATCAGGCTGTGAACCTTAAGGTCAGCAGTTCGAAACTGCCAGCCGCTCCATGGGAGAAAGATGAGGCTTTCTGTAAAGATTTACAGCCTCAGAAACCCTATACAGAGTTGCTATGGGTCGGAACCAACTCTACAGCACTTAACAACAACACTAGCAACTGACTGGAAGACATCCATATTTGTGCCCATTTCAAAGAGCAGTGACCCAATGGAATGCAGAAATCATCGGACAATATCTTTGATATCCCATGTGAGTAAAGTTTTACTAAAAGTAAT
>NW_006408532.1:5154843-5156094 GCF_000296735.1 Chrysochloris asiatica | reverse complement strand
AAGATCAAAGAGCACAGCCTTCAGTATGGATTGCATCTAAATGTAAAGGAAACAAAAATCCTCACCACTGGACCAATGAACAACATTCTTTTCAACGGAGAAAAGATTGAAGTTGTTAAGGACTTCATTCTTCTTGAATCAACTATCAACACTCATGGAAGCAGCAGTCAAGAAATCAAAATACATATTGCATTAGGCAAATCTGCGGCACAATACCTTTTTAAAGTGTTGAAGAGCAAAGATATTAGCTTTAGGACTAAGGTGCGCCTGATCCAAGCCAAGGTATTTTCAATAACCTCATATGCATGTGAAAGCTGGACAGTGAATAAGAAAGACCATAGAAGAATTGACGCTTTTGAGTTATGGTGTTGGAGGAGAATATTGAAGTGGCATGGGCTGCCAAAAGAACCAACAGATCTGTGTTGGAAGAAGTGCAGCCAGAGTGCTCCTTAGAGACTAGGATGGCCAAACTTCGTCTCTCATATTTCGGACATATTGTCAGGAGGGACTAGTTGCTGGGGAAGGATATCATGTTTGGTAAGGTGGAGGGTCAGAGAAAAGAGGAAGACCCCCAGTGAGATGGCTTGCCAAAGTGGCAGCATCAATAGCCTCAAGCGTGGCAATAATTGTGAGGTTGGCCCAGGATCAGGCAGTATTTCGTTCTGTTGTGCATAGGGTCGCTATCAGTTGGTACCGACTTGATGGCACCTAACAACAACAGCAATACTGATTGGACTAATTGCTCCTGACAAATCATTGAAGTTTGGGTTTCTCTAAACAGTCTTATCAGGACACCTTTTAACACTCTCATGTCCTGCAATAAAATTTAGTGGATAACTATAATATCCCAATAAAAGTTAAATGGAAACCTGGAGGACCAAATAAGATGGCGGATCGGGTGGAAGTGCAGTAAGGAGCTCCGCCAGCAACAACATAGAATACCGGACCAAGCATGCTCAAGGGATGGTCCTAGAACTCTGAACCACATATAAAGGAATCTTTATAAGGTTGGAAGGCTTACAGCTGGGGGAATTTGTGGCAGAAGCAAGAAATCCATCGCTTTCTAGTTCAGGATACTCAGCTGCTCCAGGAGCCACCATCTTGGGTAAGATGAAGCAGGGGAGGATTGGAGCGACCACAGGTGCCTGGCAGAACAGCAGAGATAAAGGTGTGGACATTCTTTTCTTTTGGTAGCTGTTCATTGGTCCCTTGCTGTCTGCGCACCTCCATTCTGGTGACTATAGGGGTGCC
>NW_006408532.1:5123344-5130491 GCF_000296735.1 Chrysochloris asiatica | reverse complement strand
TGTTATCATGACTAATTGCGACTGTCACACTTGCAAAGGTAGAAGTTTTGTAACAAAAACTGGGGAGTGGTTAATCTTACAGTCCAGAAATAGAGGACCTGAGGACCATCAAGAGAGAAGTGCACAAGCAGAATGTGGTACCTTATCCAGAGAAGCAGCAGAGCCAGAGATGGAGGCAGAGATGGGGGCATGGAGAAGGGGAGTGGCTGAGGACTCTAGATTCATGGACTAAGGAGAGAGGGACTAAGAGCTGGTGGCCAGGAGGCAGACTTGCAGAATGTGCCCTTTAGAGATGTAAATTATTATATATTCCTGAGTGTTGTATTTTTTTGTTTGTTTGTTTTTAAAAAGCCAAAGTAGATAGAGAGAAATACTGGTAACTGATGGTTCAAGGAGGGGATCATAATGATTGTAATGAAACAAGGTATATGATTTGTTGAATGTAAAACTGATGTTATGCCCTGTAAACTTTCACTCAATCCACAATAAAAACCTTAAAAAATAATAATAATAATAATTAACAAAAAAACTTTGCTTCTAGATAGCCTCAGGTTACGAATGAGATCCGTTTCTGTGTCTTTAAGAATCTGTCAGAGCTTCAAACTAGCTCTGCCCCATTCAGTCATGGCTGAGGCGATGTCACTGTAAAGACTTAAATTTTTAGTTACAGTGAACTAGAGATATGTGGAACAAGAAAAATTGCAAGTCAAAGCTTTTCTAGAAACTTAATCTAACTCTTATAGAAAAAGGGCAGCGTATGTGTTGCATAGAACCAAATCTCCTGCCCTTGGATTTGGAGCACAGTCAGAAGTACCACTGCGTCATTCAAAGATGGTGTTGTCTCACTCAAAACTCCTGACACCCCATTCAAACATGGTGGCCAATGACACCACTCTGAATGTATGCTGCTCTGCTACAGTCCTGCCAAGCTGACCCTTGAACAACATGGGTTTGAACTGGAGAGCTCACTGATAGGCAGATTTTCCCCCCTGCTGCTATGGTGGTAGTGGTGGTTGTGTGGCATTGAGTCAGTTCTAAGGAGCAGTTGGTGGCTTTTAACCACTGACCTTGCTGTTAGCAGTCCAGTGCTTATCCTACAGTGCCACACCAGGCTTCCTCCTACTGCAACAGAAAAAAAGAAATCTGCATATCAGTGGGCCCACACCCAGGCAGTTCCAACCTGTGTTGTTGAAAGTATATACATATTTTCACCTTCATGGGAGATCAGTGGCCCTAATTCTAAAATTATTCAAGGGTAAACTGTAATCCAATCTCATGCTTGGGCTCTGGAAAAGGCCCACTGCTCCTCTTCCGAGTCTCCCATTCCAGGGCTTCAACATAATTTTTCCCATCAGGGTACTGTGCCAAATCTGCCAAATTGTAAAACTTCAGGTCTTCCTTTTTCACTTTGTTGGCTACAACAGAATCAGTTTAAAGGGTAAGTATAATTGCCCATAAGTCGGGGACTGCCTGTACTCTCTTTTGTGTTATTGGAATCATACAAATTACATCTTTATACACTGAATACCCATCAGCACAGACTTATAATTATAGGTATGTATTGTTTAACAGATAAGTATACCTATGGTCCTAGAAGGTTATAATGGAGTCCTGCTGTAGTGCTGTGGGTTAGTGCGCTGGACTGCAAAGTTGATTTGAATCTCAAGGTCAGCAGTTCCAGCTCACCAGGTGCTCCTCAGAAATCCTATACAGGGTCACAATAGTTCAGAACCGACTTGACAGCATTCAACAAAAATAACATAAGGTTATAGTTGTTGTTGTTAAGTGCCATTGAGTCAGTTCTGACCCATAGTGACCCTGAACAGAGTTTCTGAGGCTGTAAATCTTTACGGGAGCAGAAAGCTTCATCTTTCTCCCACAGAGCAGCTGGTAGTTTCGAACTGCTGACCTTGTGGTTCGCAGCCCGACTCGTAACCACTACGCTACCAGAGCTCATTTAGGTTATAGTAGAGTTCAGAAATTCCGATGGAAGAATGGGACTAGCAGGAGTACTTTACATAGTATGGAGATCTGATGCATCTATCTCTATTGCTCCAGGTCCATGTCCACCTGGCCTTGTAGCAGTGGGGGAGAGGGTCCTGGCGGTCACTATGACTGCCTCTCCCATCATACTAGCCTCAGGCAGGGACCACGCAGATGATACAGGAGTCACCAAGGGGGATGCCCTACAAATATCACTGCCCCGTCTTGGATGCCCTGTGCATGACTTGGGTCCAGACTTCACCTTCTGCAGTGATGACTGCTGAGCTGTGGCAGAACAGGAAAGAAGCAGAGGAGGAGTAGTGGGGGTTTGGAGGGTTTAAAGTCCATTATGAGGAGCTGGGAAGCCAGGCAGGGAGGAAAGAAAGACAGAGAACTGGCAGCCATGGGCTGGGAAGTGGCCAGCTGGGAGGCAAGTCCATGCTAGGTGCTACTTTCAGTGACCCTGTCGTAACTAAGCAGGGCTGGTGGCAGCAGAGTCAAAGTTTTCATACAGTCCCTTTCATGTGGCAGCACAGGTCCCAGGCCCACCTGGTTTATCCTATGTGCCTCTTTTCATACAGTGTTCACACAGTGTCCAAACCACATAACATCCTACTTCACAGAACATATCATGGAATAGAAGTGACATACACCGTTACTGGTATTCAGTTATTTTAAAAATAGAAAATGTATGCACTTACACTGTCTTAAGGAGCTCTGGTAGCATAGTGGTTACGAATCGGGCTGCTAATCTCAGGGTCGGCAGTTCGAAACTACCAGTAGTTCCGCAGGAGAAAGATGAGGCGGTCTGCTCCTGTAAAGATTTGCAGCCTCGGAAACCCTGTGCAGAGTCACTATGAGTCAGAACCGACTCTACGGTACTTATCAATAACTTATCAACATACCGTCTTAAGTATTTACTAATGTAGTTACCTGGTGGTTAATTCTTCATGGAGATTGGTGTTACTGTCAAGTGTCTTTATTTGTTAGACGTCGAAGCTTTTGCTGGTCTAGTTGAAGTGGGTGAAGGGGGAAGAGTAGGTGGCACCAATGACGGCTGGGCCACGCTTGATAGGCTTGTAGGTGATAGAAAATGCGCCAAGGTAGTGGCCAATCATCTCAGGCTTGATCTCCACTTGGCTGAAGGTCTTGTTGTTGTACACTCCCACCATGCTGCCCACCATCTTGGCGGGCAGAAGGATCATGTGTCGCATGATGGCCTTCTCCATGGGCGGCGCTTCCTTCATGGCCTTCTGAAGCCGTTTCAGCAGCAAGTACTGCTTCCGGCGCAGGCCGCGCCTCAGCCACCACCGCGGCGGTGCGCTGTACAGCTGCATTACACGTCATAGGAAGTGGCCAGCACCGGCCTACCTCCATACCACCGTACGGGAACTTACAGAAGGGCCGCTTTGTCTTTTCCTCCACTTCCGCCATCGCTTCGGTTCTTCTGAAAGCTGTCTAGTGTCTTTTGATTTCATCTTTAAGGATTCCCCG
Source organism: Chrysochloris asiatica (assembly GCF_000296735.1). NCBI lineage: Eukaryota > Metazoa > Chordata > Mammalia > Afrosoricida > Chrysochloridae > Chrysochloris > Chrysochloris asiatica. Next base: position 5,127,014 of record NW_006408532.1, on the reverse strand, counting down.
TAGTATATCTATCTATCTATCTATCTATCTATCTATCTATCTATCTATCTATCTATCTATTTTAACTTTTTATGACAGCTCCAGATATGGGGAGAATCCTCTAGATTATTCAACAAAGATTTATTATGTTAGGAATAATTCAAAACAAAACAACGAACACAATAAATATAAACTAAATCCACCAATTAAAAGACAGATTTTCAGATTGTTTTAAAAAAAAAAATCAGCTACACATACATGCTCCTTAAGAGGGACACACCTAAATCAGTGACATGTTGTTGTTATGTGCCGTGGAGTCGGTTCCGAGTCACAGCGACCCTGTGCAGCGTTTCCGAGGGTGTAAATCTTTACGGGAGCAGCCAGCCTCATCTTTCTCCCGCGGAACAGCTGGTAGTTTCGAATGGCTAACCATGAGATTAGCAGCCCGATTCGTAACCACTACACTACCGGCGATCCTTAAAGCAGTGGCATAGATAGATCACAGTAATCATATGGAAAGAGACATACAGTAATAAGGAGATATTGACCAAGACAAAGCTGATATAGTTATGCTAATACTATACACAATAAACCTTAAAGCAAAGAGTATTATTTAAAAATTGAGAGGTTAATTAATGATGAAAAGAACCACTTACCAGAAAAATATAACACTGACCTTGTAGCCTTGAATGCATTAAACAAAAATGGACAAATCCTCAGTTATACTGGGAGGTTTTATCTCCACCTGAAATAGATGGAATAAGAAAAGTAAAAACAACAGCAACAACAACATACAAACAAAAATGAATGAGAATGTTAAAGATATGAAAGACCAGAAAACAGAATTAACAAGCTTATGTATAGTTTATGTAGAATTCTGAATGCCATAAATAGAAACTATATTCTCTTCATGTGTGTGTAAAATATCTACAAAATCTGATCAATTCTAATACATAAATATTTTAAAAATAACAAAAAAGCACTATCAAACAGACTTCATGAAATTAGAATTCAATAACAAAAGGAATTATAACATAAATTACAAATATTTATCAGTGAAGACATATCAAAATTTATGGATTGTTAGTCTTAAAGCATAATTATTAGACAAGTCAATGTCTAAGAATGATTGAACAAATTTTTTTTTCTTTTATTTTTTTGTTGTTGTTTTTTCTTTTTGTTTTTTTTTTTTTAAATAGTCTCTGAACAAAATTTTTAACTAAAGAAGAAAATGAACTAGAAAACAAACAAGTAACAGAAACTACCAACAAAATCAAAAGCTGGTTTTTTGAAAACAGTAAAATAGAGAGCCTTGGCTAGGTTAATCAAAGGAAAAAAAGAGATAAAAAAATTTAAAGTACATAAATGCAGACACAGTAGAGATGAAAAGGACCATAAAGGAAAATATTTTGAATGACTCTGTGTCAATACAGTAAAAAGAATTATATGAAAGAGACACTGGTTTTTTTTTTAGAAATTAAAAAAAAAATTATCAATATTAACTTCAGTAAAAAAAATAGGAAACTCAAATAGACTTTAATCACTTTAGACTGTGACATGTGATTTAATCATCAGAACTTGGATCTTTTTTGTGTGTTAATCCAGGAATAGATAACTCCTATCTTACTTTTACTGTTTCCAGACTAGAAAGAGAATGAACCCTCACTTCCATCTTCTAATTCTGTGACTGATAAATACTTCATACCAGAATTGGATAGGGAGAAACAATATGAGAAAGAAAAAAAAATATGTTAATATCACTTATGAATATGGATTTTTAAAATTCTTTAAAGTGTTTGGAAAAATGACTTCTGAACTTTGTACTAAAAGTATACCAAGATTAAATTGAATTTATCCTAGGAATGTAGGATTAGTTTAATATTAGCAAATCTAATAGTATAATTCACCATATTACCATACTAAAAAAACATTTGAAATTAAAAAAAAAATAATTTGAATGCTTAGAAAACTATGGATACAAGAAAAAAAATGTTCTGATAAAGTGAAGAAGAACTTGGCATTGGAGGAAGATTCATTAACAAACTTGCTAAAAGTAATGAGGACTTGAAGCTCTTAGTGATGCAGATCAAAGACTACAGCTCAGTATGAATTACAACTCGACATAAAGAAAGCAAAAATCCTCACAACATCATGATAAACAGAGAAAATATTGAAGTTGTCAAGAATTTCATTTTATGTAGAGCTACAATCAATGTCCATGGAAGCAGCAGCAGTTAAGAAATCAAATGGCATATGCACTGAACAGATCTGCTCCAAAAGGTCTCTTTAAAGTGTTAAAAAGCAAAGATGTCACTTTGAGGATTCATGTGCACCTGACCCAAGCCATAGTATTTTCAGTTGCCTTATATGTATGTAAGTGCTGGACAATGAATAAGAAAGACCAAAGAATATATGATGCCTTCACAAACTATGTTTGTGAAGAATATTAAATACACATTGGACTGCCAGAAGAACAAATCCATCTTATAAGAAGTATAATTAGAATGATCTTTAGAAGTGAGGATGGCAAGACTTAGTCTCACGTACTTCCAATTGTTATCAGGAGACACTAGTTCCTGGAGAAGGACATCATGCTTGGTAAAGTAGAGTCAGCACAAAAGAGGAAGATCCTGGATAAGATGAATTAACATAGTCACTGCAACAATGGGCTCAAACATAGGAAAGATTCTGCGGATGGCTCAAGACCAAGGAGTGTTTCATTCCATCATACATAGGATTGCTATGACTTGTTGGCACCTAATAACAAATTGAACCTACCAAAGCCCTACTACAAAAATAACAAATTGTAAAATATTAGGAGCAACCCTTTGATTTTGTACTGAAAAGAACAAGTAGAATAAAAACTGTTGTTGTTGTTAAGTGCTGTCGAGTCAATCCCAACCCCTAGCAACCATTTACAGGGTTTCCTAGGAGCAGCTGGTGAGCTTGAACTGCTAACCTTGTAGTTCAAGCTGGTTTTGCAGTCCAGCACATTAACCCACAGTGCCACACCAGGACTCCAGAATAAAAACAGGAAAGAAAAATAAATGTGACATTATTCAGCTCTTGTTATTGTTGTTAGTTGCTGTTGACTTGGCTGTGCCTCATGGTGACACCGTGTACAACAGAATGAAACCCTGCATGGTCCTATACTGTCTTCTTGATTGTTGGTGTGTTTGAGTGCTTTGCTGACGCTTCCAACTTAGGAGGCTCATCTTCCAGCACTATCTCAGACAGTATTCTGTTGTGACCCTACACTGGCTTTCATTGGCTAATTTTCAGAAGTAGATTGCCAAGCTGTTTCTCCTAGTCTGTCTCATTTGAGAAGCTTCACTGACACCTGTTCACCATGGGTTACCCTTCTGGTATTTGAAATTTCAGTGGCATAGTTTCCAGCATCATAGCAACACTCAAACATCACAATACAACAAAGTGACAGACAGGTGGTGGATTCTTAAAACATAAGTATAGAGCAAATCACTGGGAGATACAGAAGTGAACAAAATTGACAATGCCCTTGTTCTGGAGCTTAATTCTATTAGAGGAGGCAAACAAAAACAAACCAGTAATTTGTAACATGTCAGGTGGTTCTAGTCCTATAAAGAAATATATATTGGTTTCCTAAGGCTACTATAACAAAGTACCACAAAATGGGTGGCTTTATAGAACATAAATTTATTATCTCACAGTT
>NW_006408532.1:5099686-5122509 GCF_000296735.1 Chrysochloris asiatica | reverse complement strand
TGAGGCTTTCTACTCCCGTAAAGATTTACACCCTCGGAAACCCTGTACAGGGTCGCTATGGGTCAGAACCGACTCGACGGCACTTAACAACAACAACAACCAACTTCTTCAGTCTGAAATTGATCAAATATACAATAAAGATGCATTGATCATTACTGGTGATTGGAATGCAAAAGTTAGACACCAAAAGGAAGAATCAGTAGTTGGAAAATATGGCCTTGGTGATAAAAAAAACTATGCTGGAGATAGCATGATAGAATTTTGCAAGACCAATGACTTCTTTATTGCAATACTTTTTTTCAACAACATAAAAGATGACTATACACATGGACCTCACCAGATAGAATACACAGAAATCAAATTGATTACATATGCAAGTTGCATATGCTCATATGCAAGTTTAGGCTGAAGTGGAAGAAAATTAAAACAATTCCATGAGAGCCAAAATATGACCTTGAACATATCCAGCTTAAATTTAGAAATCCTCTCAAGAACAGATTTGATGCATTAGACACTAATGATTATGGACCAGAAGAGTTGTGGGATGATATAAAGAACATTATACAGGAAGGAAGCAAAAGGTCATTAAGAAGACAAGAAAGAAGGAAGATCATAGTAAATGTCATGCGAGACTATGAAACTTGCTCTCCACAGTAGAGATGCTAAAGCAAATGGAAGAAATAAGGAAGTAAAGAGCTGAACAGAACATTTCAAAGGGTAGCTCAAGAAGACAAAGTCAAGTATTATAATGAAATGTGCTTAACAGAACATTTTAAAGGGAAGTTCAAGAAGACAAAGTCAAGTATTGTAATGAAATGTGCAAAGACCCAGAGTTAGAAAAATAAAAGAATTTTCAGCATTTTTCAAGCTGAAAGAACTGAAGAGAAAATTCAAGCCTCATCATGCAATACTGAAGGATTCTGTGGTCAAAATAATGAATGATGCAGGAAGCATCAAAAGAAGATGGAAGGAATACACAGAGTTATTGTACCAAAAAAAATTTTTTTAAATGACACTGTCTAACCATTTCAAGAGATCACATATAATCAAAGAGGTGACCCAACACAATGTGGAAATCATCGGACAGTATCATTAATACCACATGCAAGTGAAATTTTGTTTAAGGTAATTCAAAAACAGCTGCAACAGTACATCAACAGGAAACTACCATAGGTTCAAGCTGGATTCAGACAAAGATCTCATCAGATGGTTCTTTGCTGGAAGCAAAGAATACCAGAAAGATGTTTACCTGTATTTTATTGACTATACAAAGGCTTTCAACTATGTAGATCATGACAAACTATGGACAGCATTGCGGAGAATGAGTTTCAAGACACTAAATTGTTTTCATGAGGAACTTGTACATAGGCAGTTGTTAGAACAGAACAAGGTGACATTAAGTGGGTTAAATTTAGGAAAGATGTGTGCCATGGTTGCATTCTTTTACCATACTTATAATAAAGAAAGAAGAGAATGTAAAGAAAAGAAAAATCGTCACAACTGGATCAATAAATAACATCATGATAAATGAAGGAAAGATTGAAGTTGTCAAGGATTTCATTTTACAATTAACGCCCATGGAAGCAGCAGTCAGGAAATCAAATAACATATTACATTGGGCAAATATGCTTCAAAAGACCTCTTGAAAGTATTAAAGAGCCAAGATGTCAATCTGAGGACTAAGATATACCTGACCCAAGCCATAGTATTTTCATTTCCCTCATATGCATGTGAAAACAGGACAATGACTAAATAAAACCAGAGACGTATTGATGCATTTGAATTATGGTGTAGGCAAAGAATATTTAAGTTACCATGGACTGCCAGAAGAATGAACAAATCTGTCTTGGAAGAAGTACAGGCAGAATGTACCTTAGAAGTGAGGATGACGAGACTTCACCTCATGTACTTTGGACATGTTATCAAGGGGAACTAGTCCCTGGGAAAGGACATCATGCTTGGTAAAGTAGAGAGTCAGGAAAAAATGGAGGAAGACCCCAATGAGATGAATTGACACAGTGGCTGCCACAATGGGTTCAAACATAGCAATAATTGTGAAGATGGCACAGGACTGGGTAATGTTTCATTCTGTGGTTGAAATGACTTGATGGCATCTAACCACAACAAATACGGTTTAAAAAAATGATGAACAAAGTGGAGGAAAATATTTTCAAAGTAAAAATCTGGAAAAAGATGAATATTCAGATCATATGAAGAATTTATTAAATCCAATTTTTAAAAAGGCAAACAGCAGAAAGTGGTCTAAGGATAGGAATCGCTAATATGTTTTTTTAAAAAAGGTGAATTTCCAATAGAAAATGAAAAGATTCTCAACTTCACGTACGATTGGGGAAACACAAAGTAGAGTAAGATATCATATCACATCCATCAAGTGGGCAAAAATTTAAAAGTCTGGCAGTACTAGTAAGGATGGAGGGAGATGGCTCCTGCACATTTCTGGTAGTAGTGCAGCATGGTGGAAATTAGTTAGTCCAATAATTTGGAGAGCAATTTGGAAATACAACTTGACAAGGTCCACAGTCCAAAAACCCGCCCACTGCATTCAAGTTGATTCCAACTCACAGCGACCCTATAGGACAGAGTAGAACTGTCGCGTCGATTTTCTGAGTCTGCAAATGTTACGGAAGCAAATGGAGTCATCACAAGAGCAGCTTGTGGATTTGAACTGTCGATCTCATGGTTAGCAGCCCAATGCTTAACCCATTATGTCCCCAGGGTTCCTTGTTCATACTCCAGGGCGTAGAAATTTCACTCCTGGGTATTTAAACAAAGAGGCATTCACTGGACGCTCTTTGCAAGATTATTTGTGATTACAACAAAATTTGAAAACAATTTTTTTGTCTACCAATGGCAGATTAAATAAAGGAATGATGTTGTTTCCCTACCATCTTCAGCAGGTAAAATGAATGAATTGGAACTACATGTATCAACCTGGATAAGTCTCAGAAAATAATGTTGAGTGGCAACAAATTCAGTTCATTCTTGTAGATAGATAACTTATGTAAACATTAAAAATACACAATAATAATATGGATACCTACATAGATAGTAAACATATAAAAACATGGATGGGTAACATACACACCAATAGTAATTTTTTTCTGGGGCAGAAACTACACCTACTCCTCACTTATTAATGTGGTTAGGTTCCAGAGCCTTGGTCATTATGTGAAAATGGAGGATGGCCACATCATAGCATAACTGCCAAATTATACCATTACGTAATTACCAAACCATTGAGCATCACAGCCTAGTCAAGTTGACACATAACCTTGATCATCACAGTCAGCATTATTCTGGCCTAGCACATTGGCATTTGTTATTGTCAGACGTATGTCATGAATGTGCAAAATAATTTGGATAGTAGATTTTACTGTTGTCATAAATGTGAAATATTGGATAACCAGAGAGTTGATAAGTAAGGAGTGGGTGTAATTAAATAGGATCATGAGGAGGGCAAAATCACATTGAAATGGCAAAATGTTAATGTTTGTTAAATATAGGTGATGAACAGAAGGCTTCTTATTAAATTTCTAATTTTCCCTATATTCAAAATGTTTTATAAATTAAAACTTTGATGAAACAATGTTTTTAAATCCAAAGGAAGGATTCGAATTGGCCTATCCAGGGTCAGGTGCCCATTTCTGGATCAATCAACTGAGTCATGTAAAAACATGAGATGGAATCAATGTAACAGCAATGTTGTTTTCTTTTCTTTTTTTAACAGAGGGAGACAGTGCCCTTGAGAAGGCAGAAGAATTGCACAGACAGTATCAAAGATTCCCGCTCTGTGCTGTCAAAGGGTCACCAGAGAGAAAAGCAGTCAAGCTATCTGGAAAATTAACCTGGGGTGTACAGCATAATCCCCTAGGACCTAGTTTTGGACTCAAACCCCGAGCAGCTGAGTCAGAATTTCCCAGGTGGTGTAGGATAAGCACTAGACTGCTAACCATAAAGTCGTTAGTTCAAACCCACCAGCCACTTTCGTAGAGGAAAGATGAGGCTTTCTCCTCCTGTAAAGATTCACAGCTTCAGAAACTCTATACAGGGTCACTATGAGTTGGAATCGGCTGATGGCAGTGAGTTTTTCCGTTTTGTTTTGGTATGTTCAAAAAAAGCTCCCTAGTGGTTCTGATGGGCAGCCCTGGTTAGAAACGCTGAGGTCCGTGTGCTCAAACCACATTGAATCCCTGTCTCGGGTGAGTGGGCCTAAGCCACACAGAGAGACAAAGAACTGCACGGGTAGACTGGTTTCTTGGAAAGCCCCACAGTCCTAGCCTTTACAGAACTTTTGGTCTTAAAAACCATCGTTATTCCTCAGAGGTTTGGCTTGGGAGGTGTTAGGGAGGAGAGGAACTTGAGCTCCCCCTAGAGCCAAAAGTGTTATTTTTCGTGATTCTCAGAAATCTATAACTCCTTTGCATAGATGGAGCCCTGGTAGTGTAGTGGGTTAAACCTTGAGCCACCAACCAAAAGGCCATCAGTTTGAATCCAGCAGGCACTTTGCGGTAGAAGGATGAAGTCATCTGTTTCCATAACAATTTGTAGTGTTGGAAACTCTAGGGAGTACTTCTATCCGGTCCTATAAAGACACTATGAGTCAAAACCAATCCAATGGCAGTGGTGGTGTTGCATGATTAGAAATAACAATAGTAAAATCAATGACTTCCTGAGTACTCACTGTCTACCATACACTATAGAAATGATGTGCTCAAAGTTCCAAAGCTAGAGTGACAAAGTCAGGTTCAAACCTTAGTTTGTTAGGCTCCCAGACCTTTGCTTTTAGACTGTGTCACAGGGAACTGGGATGTAAAAAGATCCTTCATAGTGTGGCTGCAACCCACCTCCTCTCCTACCACCTTTCCTGAGAGTGTACTCTTCTCTAAGCACAAGGAACTGTCAAGATGATGATGATGTTTGTGATGGCTTCATGCCTTTCTTCTTATTGTTGCACTCTGTGTCTGGCATCCCATGATTATTGTTTTTATGAAATCACTTAAGTGGCAAGGCCTACTCATTCTTCAGGGTTATGCAGAAACTACAACAGTGTTGGTTGCTTACCTCTCTGTCTTTCCCATCCAGCTTTGCACTCCCAGTGGTAGTGACTGACTTAGTTATCTCAATTGTTAAGTAAATTGAGAGGGTGAATAACTAAAGGAATGAGTGAATTAATGAATGGAAATAGTGAAGGGAAGCAAATGGCAGCAATATGGAGGAGGGGGGGTTGTGTGGTGCCTGTAACCATGGCAACGATCTTCCCAACGATAGTGCTGGGAAGATGGTAACCATGGCAACACTGATGGGGAGGCCTGTTTGGCCACCACTTGCCCTGCAGCTATCCCTGTCCCTGCCAAGTCAAACCACTCAGTGGCCAGACAAGATGATGACAGCAGTAGGCAACTATTGTCCTGCTCCCTTTTTCCAAACATTTCTCCCCAAGTCTAGCTTTCACAGTGGTCACACCCTCCTCCTCCATATTGCTGCCATTTGAAAGGGCCCTTTAGGGACAATCAAATACCCATGTTGTGGTGGTGGTGGTGGTGGTGGGGCACAGCCTGCCTAGATGTGTGTATCTGTGTGCAGGGCCCAGGCAGTCTGATGGGCAAGTACATAAGCAGCAGGTGTGTTTTGTGTGCATGTTAAAGAACAGTCTTGTTTCTGTGTCAGGGGAGCTTCCATATGTTAGGGAAAGAGGGAGGTCCCATCTATATTCATGGAGCCACAGTCAGATGCGTGGGGGGACTCAGTGTGCATGTATGTGTATAAGGGGGTAGTCAGCAGGCTGTGTGTGGTCTCAGTGTGGTGTGTCTGGGAGGGGCACGCAGGGGTCTGTGTGTATGTTCACACCAGCTCTGTCATGTGGGGAGAGGTTTCAGGGATGGGTAAGTGGGACCCTCAGTCCGACGGCCTGTGATGGGCAAGGGACCTCCGCCCCATCCATCACCCATAGCGCAGCGAGCAAGGCGGATATCACGGTGTCACCGGCGGCTCGGCACGCAGATCTTATCCTCTTCATTTCCGCCTGAGTCAAGCCCGCCCGTGCAGGCTCCCTGAAGGCTCCATCCATCATGGGGAGGTGGGGGGAGGAAGCTGTGCGGGGCGGGGGTGGAGGTGTGGGGGGGTGTCTCTCAGACGGCGCAGGGAGGAAGGGGCGGCTGGAACCAGACCCACCATCATCCGAATGCCTCAGAAAGGCAACAGGACTAGTTGGGATAGTAGTGTCCGCTTTTTAAGAGGGGGAGGGGATGAGGGGACTTTTTTTTGGTCCTGGTGGGGGGTGAGTGACAGGGTCAAACTAGGCGCTGGCCTGGAACTGCCTGCAGGTTGCTGAGGTCCAGATTCCTGGGTCCCTAGCCCCGACTCGCAGTAGGGGGGAGGGAGCAAACAAAGGGGAGGGAGTGTTGAGTGCAGGGCCCGCACCTGGACCCTCCGGGGTGACCAGGGGCCCGGGTCGCACGGGCGGGGGCGAGCGCCCGAAGGGAGGCCTTATTTCATTTCCCCGCGCTGCTGAGGTTTCTGCGAAGTGTCTCTCTCACCTCTTTAAATTTTACGGCGCTTGGCCCGTGGCCGCCGGGCCCCGCCCCGGGGAGGAAGCGGGTGCGGGTCTGGGAGCCTTCCCCCGCCGAAGGGCAGTCCCCGCAGGCAGGGCGCGGGTCATGCCCAGGCCGCTAGGATTCTACTGGGCGTCCAGCCTGCTCTCCGCCCTGGCTCCCCTGGGCCCGGGGGATGGTGTCTGGGTCCAGAGGACCGGATTTACTTCGGAGCATCTCAGTCCCAGCTCCGCCCCCTTTCGCGTGCCCCATTTCCCTCCTCCAGTTTCCAGGCCTTTGCTGTAAAGGGCCAAGGCCAAGGAGGAGGGAATGTTGAGGGGTTTATAAAGGAGGGGGGCTACTGGAGGAAGGAATAAGGGGAGGTAGAAATGAAGACCAGCCTTGGGGCCTCAGTTCTCAAGCCCCATCCTCTGCTTCCCCTGGGGGCCAGGTGTTGTCCTCAAGCCCCTGTCGGGGCCATATATGTCAGTCCAATAGGCAGGGGGTGCCAGGCTAGTCTCTGATCCCTGATACCCAGCCCTGGAACCTGCCCAGAGATTAGGCTGGGGCTGGGAAGTTGGAAGGCTGGAGAAGACTGCTTTGCACCGGGTCTAGTTTGCAGATGGAATGAGTTGGTGGAGAGCCTCCTCAGGTGTTCCAAGCCAATCTTAGCATCAGTAGCTACTGACATTAAGGGATGCACCCGTGTGGGCAAGGAGCTCTGGTAGCGCAGTGGTTACGAATCGGGCTGCGGACCACAAGGTCAGCAGTTCGAAACTACCAGCTGTTCCGCGGGAGACAGATGAGGCTTTCTTCTCCCATAAAGATCTATAGCCTCGGAAACCCTGTACAGGGTCGCTATGTACGACTCCATGGCACATAACCACCACCAACCACCCATGTGGGTCAGGAGAAGGGTAGAGGGGGTATGAGGAAGGAGAGGAGGAGTGGGGTAGCTGAGAGTCTAGTGAAAGTGAAGTGAGAGGAGGCACTGCCCAAAGACATATGCCAGTTAGAATGGGTCAGTATCTGAACCCATATCGGTCCAATTCCGAATGCTTGTGTCCCAACCACATTTCCTAGATTTGCAATCACAAACTTGATTCTGCTACAATTTACTTATTAATCCAGCCCCAGGCTACATAAACATGACACAACTCTGTGGCACATACAACTAAAAGGAAGGAAGGGTGAACAGAGAAATGTGATTCCACTGGTCTGGAAGGTCGAGGGGGGGCATTGCTCAACTGGGAGACTCTAGCTGCCCAGAATGCACCCCTGCACTGGGGTGGGTGCAGCTCAAAGCAGAGGGACCCAAGAATACTACTGGAACTGCCTGTGTGGTGGTTGCAGTCTGCAGGAACCTCTGCACTGAAGAAGGTCCAAACATTCTTTATCTCCATTGACCTGGAGAGGGAATGTCCTGGATATCACACTCCAGGGAGCTCTACCACCAGCATCTATATGAGGAAAATTGGTCACCTCCACATGACCTACCCCAGGCCTGTTATGAGTGCCCCTCCCTACCCCCTCCTCTTGCTTCTCCATTCCCTCTCCTAGTTAATGGTCCCATCCTTCTCATACTTCTTACAGCCAACCACCCACCAAGTTCCGTCCATGTGTGCTTGTGAGCATCTTTCAAATCTATCCCCTTTCCCCATCCCTGCCACTATGGTCATTGTACTGGTTACCATGGTCTCTCCTGCACATTATTGCAAAGATATTTTTGCTGGGTTGTCTCAAATTCATCCTCCATACTGTGATGACAATATAAATCCTCTTAAGGGCTGCCTGTTGCTCCTTCAATAAGGCCAAAGTTCACCGTATGGCATTCAAGGCCCTTCAAGCTCTGGCCTGGCTCTCCTCTGTGGTTGCCTTTCCTACTTCCCTCACCTCATTTTTTATAGTGACTGTCCTCCTTTGTTCCTCTGAGCCTATCACATGTGGTTCCCTCTGCCTGGAGTGCCTTTCCCTCCCTTCTCCATGAGGCTAAGTTTTTGTCACGCTTTGAGGTCTAGCTCAAATACCTCAGCTCTGGGAACTATTCCCAGAAGTACTCCCTCCCTCTTCTGTGCTCTTACAGTCTCTTATGATCCCAGACTGTAATTGGCTGTTAAGACCTGTCTGGGTCTCTCACTAGCTGAGGGCAGGAGCCCTCATTTATTCCAGGGTCTTGAGGACCTGGCTGGAGGAAGCATTAGGGGATGCTGTTGAATGAACCCCTAGCCTCTTCTGGGACTTCCTTGAACCTGTGACCCTGGTGCCATCAAGACTGGGATATGACTGAGGAGGAAGGAGCTGGCAAGTGCATTATGGGTTAATTTTAACATTACCCCGTCACATAAGTTCTCTTTCTTTTGAGCTCCCCTCACACACTCACCAAGTCTGCAGAAGACCCACCTGTAATGAACTGCTTGTGGCTTCTGCACCTCATCCAGAAGGTGATGGTTGCCATAGAAACCCAAGTGCAGGAAGCACATGCTGGCTCCCTTCCCAGGGTGGGAGCTGCAGGCTGAGTGCCCTGTACAGGCTCTCACTGAATAGGTACTGAGATGGCAGCGGAATAGCTAGGACCTGTCCAGTCTTGGACTTGTGGATTCATCCCAGAGCATTGGCCTGGACTGTACTCTCTGAGGCTCCAATTATGTCAACAAATCTCTGAATCAGTCAATTCCATCCCAGATATTGGGGCAGTCAGTGAAAAAGAAGAAGACTCCCCAAAAAATGGATTGGCATCAAGGCAGCAGCACTGGCCTCAAGAGTAGCAACAATTATGAGGATGGCATGGGACCGGGCTGTGTTTTGTTCTGTTGTGCATAAAGTCGCGATGAGTCGAAACTGACTCGACACCTAACTACAACAACAACCCCAGATACACTGAATCAGACTCTACAATTTAACAATATTCCCAAGTGATTTTTATAGATCCACATTCTACTCCTACAAAGGTAGTTGTTAAGTGCCATTGAGTCCATGCCAAGTCATAGCAACCCTGTATAGGGTTTCTGAGGAGTGGCTGGTGAGCTTGAACCACTGACAGTGAGGTTCAAACCAACCTTGCAGTCCAACGCATTAACCCATAATGCCACATCAGGATGCTCCTGTATAGATGACAGCCTCAGAAACCCTTTTGGAGGGTTACTCTGAATAGGAGCCAACTTGAAGGCACTTCTCGCCCCCACCCCCACATGTATATATAAGATTACCTGGTGATTCTACTAAAATATAAATTTTGCTTCAGTATATCTGAGATGGAAATGCAAATTCTCAGCAGGAGACCTAACCAGAATGAACCAGTTCAAAGCTCTGTTGTAAACTTTTCTTCCTATTTGGAGATCAGAAAGCCCCTGGTTAGACACTCAGACTATGCTATGGAGTCACAGTTTGGGCTCTAGTCCACATTCTCACATTGGTTGGCTTTGCACTTTTGAGCAAGACATTGAATTTTCTGAGCCTTGGTTTACTTGTCTGTAATATGAGGATAACAATAGCACCATGGGATTTCCAGTTCTTGTTTTGTTTTGGTAGTATGGTAGAATAGTGCTCTTGAGTGCTCTCCCACTAAAATACTAGATTTTACATGAATTATAAAAACAAAGAAAACTAAAACAAACCATTATTTTTAAGGAATTCCTAGCCATTCTTCAGAAATCCTATACAGGATCGCAATGAGTTGAAGCTGATTCTATGGTATTTAACAACAAGGTTTTCTAGAAAGTAAGGAAAATCTCACAGGACCACATACCATCCTCCAAGAAAAAGGCAGCGAAACAATGGAAGCTGAAACTAAAGCATGAAGTGGTGACTAATAGGCAAACAGGAAAGTCTGGCTAAATGTTGTAATAGGCAAATTATGTCTGTAATAGGCAAGGTGGAAGAATTTAATTCAGGGTTCCAGTACTGAGACAGAGTCTCTTAAAGAGAGTTAAATGGTCCCATATTAGTAGCAGCCCCTGATTCCAGGCAGAAGAGATTGTAAATGCCCTATGTAGAGATGCACCTTTGATGACTCCCATGGATTAAGTTCAACAAAATATGAGATCACAATTGGTAGTCTCCAAACTACAAAAAAGCAAGCCACTTTATTATATATGCCCGAGTGTTTAAAAAAATAAAAAGAGCTAAAATGAATACAGAGAAATACTGTTAACTGATGGCACATGGAGGAGATTATAATCATTGTGATGAAGCTAAAGTATATGATTTGTTGAATGCAAAACTGATGATCTGCCCTGTAAACTTTCACTCAAATCACAATTTGTTGTTGTTGTTAAGTGCTGTGGAGTCACAATAAAAACTTAAAAAAAAAAAAAATAGGAAGGAGCAAGCAAGCCACTATGAATGAGTGTCAGCAGAAATAATAAACATTATATTTAATAATCTGTCATGATCAAGTCAATTCTAATTCATAGCAACCCTATAGGACAATGTAGAACTGTCTCAAAGGGTTTCCAAGACTGTACTCTTTATGGAAGCAGATGGCTGCCTCTTTCTCCTGTTGAGTGGCAGGTGGATTTGAACTGCCAACCTTTGGCTTAGCAGTTGAGCACTTAGCATTGCATTATGTACATCCCCTTATAATTTAGATACTGGAATTATCAAATACAGAATATAAAATACTCATGTATAAAATGCTTAAGGATATACAAGATGAAGTAACACAAATAAATGAAGTTTCTCAAAAATGATCAGTAAGATTTGAAAATATAGCAAATGAAACTTTCATAAATGAAAATTATAATTGATGAAATGATCTCAGAAAATAGGTTAAGTAGCAGATTGTATTTGCTGGAGTGATAATTCTGACCTGGAAAGTAGATCTGAAGAAATTACTCAGGAGATACTGCATAGAGAAAAGGAGATGTAAAAGATGAAAATTAACAGAGGTGGAGGAAAGAATAAGAAGATATGATATACAATTGAGGGAATAAGGAGAAAATAGAGAACACAAAGGTGAGACAATATCTAAACAGATAATGGCTGAGAACTTTTCAGAACTTATAAGAAATGTAAATCCACATCTAGAAACAGAGCAAAACCCCAAAAGCCCAAAAATAAAGAGAAGACCTTAGAAGCATTAGAGAAAAGAGACAAGATGGCTACAAAAGAAGGACACCTAGAGTGACAGCAGACTTCTCATCAGCCATAATGGAAAGGCACAAGAAATGGGAAACTAGCTTTAAGGTACTGAGAAAAAATAATTACCAGCCCAGACTTGTGTATTCAATACAACTATCTTTTGAGAAAGAGGAAAATAAACAAAAGTATCTTTGTATGAACTAAACCTGAGGGAATTTACCAGTATCAGACTTTTGCTGAAAGAAAATAATCTCAGAAGAAAAGCCTGATATGATATACCAGAAGAAATTGTGAGCAAAGAAGTTGGTAAACTATAGGTAAATCTAAACAAATTGTTTTAAAAAATAGTATCATCGTAATAATGATGCATTGTGAATAAAAGAAAAAACAGGCAGAATTCATATACTGAGTGTCAATCATATACAAGTTGGTGGAGATGATTGGAGTTGATGTGGTTTAAAGTCCTTATATTATTCAGGAAAAGGAATAAGATAACGATTAACTTTAGACTATTTAAGTTTGCAAGGTAAAATTTCAAGAATAATTACTAAGAGAATAAAAGTGGAGTACACAACTACTAAGGCTACAGGGAACAACAATAAAAAAAGGAATAAATGGGGGAGGAAGGAGGAAAAACTTACAATTAAAAAAATAGATAAGGATAAACGAGAATCATGAAAAAGTAAGTAGGTAAAAAAAAAATGTTCAAAGTTAGATGTCAGATACAAGTCCAAATTTATCACTAATTGTAAAAAACAAAACTATTAAGTTCTTTAGCTAGAAGATAGAGTCCTGGTGTGGCGCTGTAGGATAAGCACTGGACTGCTAACCACAAGATCGGTACTTCAAACCCACCAACTGCTCCTCAGAAACCCTACACAGGGTTGCTATAAGTTGGAATCTACTCGGTGACAACAATTGTTGTTGTTATTATGTGCCGTGGAGTCGGTTCCGACTCATAGCGACTCTGTACAGGGTTTCTGAGGCCGTAAATCTTTACAGGAGCAGAAACCTCATCTTTCTCCCATGGAACAGCTGGTAGTTTCGAACTGCTGACCGTGAGATTAGCAGTCCGATGTGTAACCACTACCCTACCAGAGCTCCTGAAACAACAGTTAGAAAACAGAAATTAAAAAAAAATCTAGCTATGAGGGGGAGGGGTGGGAGAACAAGGAAAATAGGGGAACACTTAGGTAGGTTTGCATGGGCTAAATGGAACAGAGGTAAATAGTGATTTATCTCAACCTTGGAACAACCGGGACTTTGAGATGAAAGAGAGAAGAGGAAGGGCTGGTTGGCCCAAAGTTTAGGGAGACTTGGGAACTCCTGAGCCCATGGAAAGGTATTCCAACAGATACAAACTCATGAATGTTTGTTATAGCATTATTCACAATATCCAAAAGGTGACTATAGCCCAAGTGTCCATCAACAGATGAATGAATAGATAAAATCAGCATATCCATACAATGGAAGATTATTTGCCTATAAAAAAAATATTGAAAGCAGTGTTCCACTGCTCTTCATGAGATTTTCAGTGACTAAATACTCGAAAGTAGTCGGTCTCTCCTTCTTCCTAGTCTTAGCCTGAAAGGTCAGCTGAAACCTGTCCACCATGAGTGACCCTGCTGATATTTAAAATATCAGTGGCATAGCTCTCAGGATCACAGCAACACACAAGCCACCACAGCATGACAAACTAGCAGACGAGTGATAGTCTCTTATACTTCAGAAATATTATCAGGAGGAACCAGTCCCTGGAGAAGGACATCCCACTTGATAAAATGGAAGTCAGAGAAAAAGAATAAGACCCCAACAAGACAGATTGTCACAGTGGAAGCAGCAACGGGCTCACGTATAGCAACGATTGTAAGATTGGTGCAGGATTGGGCAGTGTTTTGTTTTGTTGTGCATAAGGTTGCTGTGAATCAGTACTGACCCAATGGCAGCTAACAACAACTACATAAAAAGAAATGAAATTCTGATACATGTTTTAACATGGATGAACCTTGAAAGCATTATGCTGAATGAAAGAAGTAAGACACAAAAGGACAAATACCCATCTATATAAAATGTCTAGAATAGGCAGATGCATAGAGAAAAAAGTTTATTAGTGGCTACCAAGCACTGGAGGACGAAGGGCATGGGAGTTTTTGTTGAAGAGATACTGAGTTTCCTGTTAAGAAATGGGTAGTGGTGATGGTAACATACATAGGGAAAGATATTGATGTCACTGAATTGAAATCTTAAAAAGTGTTAAAATGGCAAACTTTTTGTGACATATATTTTGTTGTTGTTATTAGGTATCAGCAAGTCGATTCCAACTGATACAGTTTTCTGGTCTGTAATCTTTACACCTTAATTTAGAGACCACCAATTGTGAGCTCATATTTTATTGAATTTAATCTGTGGAAATCATAAAGGTGATTTGAAGGTGCATTCCTACATAGGGCATTTTACTTTCTTCTGCTCTGGGATAAGCACTGGACTGTGAACCACAAGGTTGGTGGTTCAAGCCCACTAGCTGCTCTGTAGGAGAAAGATGAGTCTTTCTACTTCTACAAAGATGTATAGCCAGGGAAACCCTGAATAGGGTTGCTATGAGTTGGAAGCAACTTGATGGCCCTTAACAACAACAATTTTTATAGGAGCAGAATACTAGGTCTTCTGTGAAACTGCTGGGTGGGGTTCAAACTGCCAACCTTTTGGTTAGTCTCTGTGAGCTTAACTGTTATACCACCAGGCCTCTCTCTATCTCTATCTCTATCTATATATCTATATCTCTATCTATATATCTATATCTATATCTATCTATCTATCTATCTATCTATCTATCTATCTATATATATATATATATAGAGAGAGAGAGAGAGAGAGAGAGAGAGAAAGAGAGAGAGAGAGAGAGAGAGAGAAAGAGAGAGAGAGAGAGAGAGAGAGAGACCTGGTGTGGCGCTGTGGGTTAATGCGCCAGACTGCAAAGTGCAAAGCCATTTGAACTGCAAGGTCAGTTGTTCAAGCTCATCAGCTGCTCCTTGGAAACCCTATACAGCACTTAACAACAATATATATATATATATATATATAGCTCTGGTAGTGTAGTGGTTATGAATCGAGCTACTAACCTCAAGGCTGGCAGTTTGAAACTACCAGCTGTTCTGTGGGAGAAAGATGAGGCTTTCTGCTCCCATAAAGATTTACAGCCTCAGAAATCCTGTACAGGGTCACTATGAGTCGGAACTGACTCCATGGTACTTAACAAAAACAACAACATATATATATGTATATACATATGTATACATACACATATACACATGGTTTTCAGTGGCTAAACAGTCAGAAATAGGCCTCTCCTTATTACTAGTCTGCCTTAGTCTGGAAGCTCAGCTGAAACCTGTCTGGGATTCAAAATACCAGTGGCATAGCTTCCAGCATCACAACAGCATGCAAATACAACAAATTGACAGACAAGTGGAAAAGACCAAACTGGACTTCAGAAAAGACTCTGAAATGTGCTCTCCAGTGTACAGATGCTAAAGCAAATGGAAGAAATGAGGAGGTAAAAGAGATGAACAGAAAATTTCAAAGGTAGCTTGAGAAGACAAAGTCAAATGTTATAATGAAATATGCGAAGATCTAGAGTTAGGAAAACAAAAGGGAAAACACACTCAGCATTTCTCAAGCTGAAAGAACGGAAGGAAAAAATCAAGCTTTGTCTTGCAATACTGAAGGATTCTACAGACAAAATATTGAATGATGCAGGAAGCATCAAACAGGATGAAAGGAATACACAATCACTGTACCAAAAAGAAATGGTCAAAGTTCAACCATTTCAAGAGGTAGCATGTGATCAAGAGCCAAAGGTACTGAAAGAAGAAGTCCAAGGTGCACTGAAGTCATGGGCAAAGAACACGGCTACAAGAATTGATGAAATACAATTTGAAATCTTTCAACAAACTGATGTAGCACTTATTTATACCAAGAAATTTGAAAGAAAGCTACCTGGCCACCTAATTGGAAGAGTTCCGTATTTGTGCCCATTCCAAAGAGAGGTGTCCCAATGGAATGTGGAAATCATTGAACAATATCATTAATATCACATGCAAGTAAAATTTTGTTGAAGATAATTTTTAAATCCCTCCCATAGTATATTGATATGCAATTGCCAGAGTTTCCAGTTGGATTCAGATGAGGATGTGGAATGAGTAATCCCATTGCTGATGTCAGATGGACCTTGGCTGAAAGCAGAGAATACCAGAACAATGTTTACCTGTGTTATATCCATTATGCAAAGACTTTCAACTGTGTAGATCATGACAAACTATGGATAACATTGCAAAGAATGGGTATTCTAGAACATTTTATTGTGCTCATGAGGAACCTGTACATAGACCAAGAGGCAGACATTCGAACAGAGCAAGGGGACACTGAATGATTTAAATTCAGAAAAGTTGTGCACCATGGTTGTATCCTTTCACTATATTTATTTCAATATGTATGCTGAGCAAATAATCTGTGAAGCTGGATTATATGAAAAAGATTATGGATCAGAACTGGAGGAAGAGTCATTAACAATTTGTGATATGCAAATTACACAACCTTGCTTGCTGAAAGCAAAGAGGACTTAAAATACTTGCTGATGAAGCTCAAAGACCACAGCCTTTAGTATGGGTTGCACCTCAATGTAAAAGAAAACAAAAATTCTCACAACTGGACCAACATCATGATAAATGAGGAAAAGATTTAAGTTGTCAAAGACTTCATTTTGCTTGGATCCGCTATTAACACTCATGGAAGCAGCAATCAAGAAATTAAATGATTATTGTATTGAGGCAAATCTGCACAAAACCTCTTTAAAGTGTTCAAGAACAAAGATGTTGGTTTGAGAACTAAGATGTACCTGACCCAAGTCATGGTATTTTCAATAACTTCATATGCATGTGAAAGTTGGACAGTGAATAAGGAAGGCCATAGAAGAATTGATGCATCTGAGTTATGGTGTTAATTGTTGTTGTTGTTATGTGCTGTGAAGTCAGTTCCAACACATAGTGATCCTTCATAGGGTTTCCAAGGCTGTAAATCTTTATGGGAATAGAAAGCCTCATCTTTCTCCCATGGAACAGCTGGTAGTTTCGAACTGTTGACTGTGAGATTAGCAGCCTGATTCATGACACTACAGAGAATATTAAAAGTACCATGGACTGCCAAAAGAACAAACAAATCTGTGTTGTTAGAAGTATAGCCAGAATGCTCCTTAAAAACCAAGATGGCTACACTTCGTCTCTCCTACTTTGGACATATTATCAGGAGGGATATCTCCCTGGAGAAGGACATCATCCTTGGTAGACTGGAGAGTCAGCAAAAAAATAAAAAGAAGACACCCAACAAAGTGGATTGGCATAGGGGCAGTGGCAATGGGCTGAAGTTTAACAATGATTGTGAGGTTGAACTAGGACGAGACAGTATTTCATACTGTTGTGCATAGGGTCGATATGTTTTGGTACCGACCTGAACATACCTAGCAACAACTGGTGTGGTGCTGTAGTATAAGTGCTGGACTGCTAACCACAAGGTTGGAGGTTCAAACCTCCAGCACACCATGGAAACACTATACAGGGTCACGATGAGTGAGAACTGACTTGACAGCCTACAACTACATATATATATTCACTATAATAAAGTTAAATAGAAGAAAATTGGAATGGATTTATTAGTATTAAACAAAAGTTCCTAAATAAAATATTCTTTAAAAGTTCCTAAATAATGATAAAACTTTTAGTATATCTGAACTGTATAAGAATTGAACTAACAAATTAACTTCACAAAATATAAAACAAAACTGGATAGAATAACAGAGGAAAAAATGGATAAATCCATGATTATTATGGAAGATTTCAACACAACTCTGGAATTATTGATATGAGTGTATATGTCTTGTGAAGAAAGAGCTAGAAAAGGTACAGAAGATTTAAATCACCCAATTAACAAGCTTGATCAAATGAATGTAGATAAAATACTAAATACAACAATTAGAGAAAACACATTTTTTCATATACACATGGGTAATTTATAAAAATTGACCACATGATGCAATTCTCAACAATTTAAAATACCTGCTACCATACAGATCATGTTTCTGTAACCCACAATACAACCAGGTTAAAAGGAAAGCGTTGAGTTTCTGTGTAGCGTGATAGAAATTTGGCAGTGAATACTGGTGATGGTTGCACATGATTGATGTAATTGGTGTCATTGAATTGTACTCATGAAAATGTTGAACTGGTAAATGTTGTATCATATATTTTTACAATAAAAAAATTAAAATGACAATGACAAAATGATGAGTCTAAACACTTCCACGTTTTGTAAATTAGAAAAGAAATCACAACAGAAAATTTATAAGTACTTAAAACTGAAGAAAACGATTACATATCAAACCTTGTGTAATACAACAAAATTGGCAGTTGAGGGATATGTAGAGACTTAAATGCTTATATTAAATTCTTGAAAAAAAAGAAAGGCTGACAATTAATGAGCTAAGAATACCATTTAAGATTTTAGAAAAAGAATATCAGAATTCTAATATCAGAAAGGTACCATAAATTAATAAAATAGGGGGAAAAGATATAATATAAAGAGAATAATGGGAGTGCAGTGACTCCATACAATAAGCACTGGATTGCGAACCACAAGCTCTCTGGGGGGAAAGATGAGGCGTTGGAAACCCAATACTGGGTTTCCATGAGTTGGAATCGACTTGATGACACTTAACAACGAAAGAGAATAAACAAAGACATAAATTAGTTATTTGAAAGACTAACAAAATAATTATCTAGCAAAAATGTTAAAGAATAAAAATTAAAAGACATAAATAAGTATTAAGAATGAGAAAGGAATGAAAACTACTACTGATAGAGCAGAGATTTAAAAAATATAAAAAGAATACCCTGTATAATAATAAATCATTAATGAATTTAACTCATTTTTATATTTAATAATTAGAAATCAAAGTAGACAAATCCTTTGAAAAACCTAATGTATCAAAACTGACTCAACAAGAAATAATAATTCTGAATCTTCTCATAACCACTGAACATAACTGAATTGGTAGTTAAAAATATTTCCATACAGAAAACACCAAGTCTTATGATTTCAAACATTCAGAAAACAGATATTACAGTACTATACATACTCTTGCAGAAAATAGAAAAGAGGGAACTCCCCCAAACTCACTTTATGAAATCAGTATAGCCTTATTACCAAAATGAAGACTATTTTTTTATGAACATAGATGCAAAAATCAAGAAAGAATAATAGAAAACTGAATCCAACAAATAATTTTAGGAAATCATGACCAATCTGGGTTTATACTACAAATGTAAGGTGGTTTACATGGCATAGAACAACAGCAACAACATATTAATATATTACAAATATTATTAGTAAGGAGGCACAGTGATTTAAAGCACTCAGCTGCTAACAAACTTTGGTGGTTTCTGGTGAATCCACCAGCCACTCCTCTGGGGAAAGATGAGGCAGTCTCCTTCCATAAGATTTGTAGTTTTGTTTTGTGCCATTGAATTGATGCTGACTCATAGTGAGCCTGTGTAGTGACTCTGAGGAGTGACTGGTGAACTGCTGACCTTGTGATTAGCAGCCCAGTGCTTATGCTCCAGCACCACATCAGGACTCAGCCTTGGAAACCCTATGAGGCAGATCTACTTTGTTCCATAGGGTCATCATGCAGCGAAATCAACTCATCAGCAATAGCTTTGGTTTGAATAGTATTAATAGTTATTATTATATTGTTGTTGTTGTTATGTGCCGTGGAGTCGGTTCCGATTCATAGTTATATTATATCATATTTATTATAGAATATTCTCATTATTCTCAGTAGCTATGTTCTATTAATGGAGTCCTGGTGTGGTGTTGTATAATAAGCACTCGACCCCAAGGTCAGTTTGAATCACAAGGTCAGCGGTTCAAACTCATCAGCTGCTTCTCAAAAACCCTATATGGGATTACTATGCGTCAGAACCAAGTCCAGGGCACTTAACAACAACAGCAACATGTTCTGTTAAGGTCCTGGGAACACCAACATTGCTTAGCCTCATCTGGGAATGTGCATGCTGGGGAACTCCAGTTTTTTGTCATGTTGCACACGTGCATATGCAAAAATGACTGCAAAAATCCATGAGTATTGATTCTGGGGTGGGGATTGCTGTGAAGGTGTCTTGAGGGTGCAGTGGTTAAGTATTTGGCTGCTAACTGAAAGGTTGATGGTTCAAACCCACCAGCTGATGTAGCAGTCTACTTTCATAAAGATGAACCAAAACCAAATCCACCATTAATGTTGACCCTATAGGATACAGGAGAACTGCTCCATAGAGTTTCTGAGGCTATAATCTTTACCAAAGTATTGTTTCATCTTTCTCTCATTGAATGACTGGTGGGTTCAAACCACCAACCTTGGGGTAGCGGTACAATGCTTAACCTATTGTACCACCAGCGCTCCTTTTATAAAGATTACAGCCTTGGAAGCCCTATGGGAAAGTTCTACCTGCACTATAGGGCCATTATTAGTTGGATTCAATGGCAATGATTTGGTTGTTGTTGTGTGCCAGCCAGTTGATTCCAGCTCATAGTGACCCCATAAGTCAAAAGTAGAACTAACCATATGGGTTTCTATGCTATAATCTTTATAGGAGTGAAAACTCAGATCTTTATCCCCATAAAGTAGCTGGTGGGTTTGAACTGCTGACTTTTCAGTTGGCAGCCAATTGCTTTAACCATTGTGCCACCATGGCACCTTGGTTTTGAGGTTACAAATCAATTTTAGCAAGTAGAGAAATTAACTATGAACAATGATTGAATGTATATCATAAATAATAACTATATTTATCATGTTGTTGTTGTTGTTATGTGCCATGGAGTCGGTTCCGACTCATAGCGACCCTGTGACAGAGTTTCCGAGGCTGTAAATCTTTACGGGAGCAGAAAGCCTCATCTTTCTCCCGCGGAACAGCTGGTAGTTTCAAACTGCTGACCTTAAGGTTCGCAGCCCTATTTGTAACCACTATGCTACCAGAGCTCCTTGATATAATATTATATAATATATATGTAACCACATTAACATGTTAAAGAAAAAAGACTGCAGATAAAGCAAATAAAATCAATATTCTTTCATGAATGAAATTCTTACTATGAATAAAAGGAAATTCTCTTAGCTTGCAAATTTTAACAAAAATCATACTTAGTAGTGAAAAGTAAATTTGAATAATAGTGGTATTAACTGGTCTTTCTTTTAGCATATGGATATTATCCTGTCACAGACAGCATTGTATTTCAAGATGTATCTTGAGATAATTCTTTTTGATGATGAATGTGACGCCATTCTTTTTCAATTTGCATTCCTGGCATAGTAAATTGTGTGACTGTCAGATTCAAAATGGTCAATACCAATCCATTTCAACTCACTTATACCTAGGATATGAATGTTTATGTGTTCCATTTAATTTTTGACAACTTTCTAATTATCCTAGATTCATACCTTGTATATTCCGTGTTCCGATCATTAATGGATATTTGCAGCTGTTTCTCCTCATTTTGAGTCTTGTCCATCAGCAAATGCAGATCCCGAAGGCTTTACTCCGTTTGCTTCATTAGGGTCAACTCTACTCTGAGGAGGTAGATAGTCCCCAGTCATGTTCTGAGTGCCTTCCAACCTGAGGGGCTCATTTTCTGGCACTATATCTGACAATCCACCACTCATCTGTCAGTTTGTCGTACTGTGGTGGCTTACGAGTTGCTGTGATTCTGGAAGCTATGCCACGGGTATTTTAAATACCAGAAGGGTTACCCATGGTGGACAGGTTTCAAATGAGCTTCCAGATGAAGACAGACTAGGAAGGGAGACGAACTACTTCTAAATACTTAGTCACTGAAAACCTTATAGATAGAAGAGAAACACTGTCAGATATAGTGCCAGAAAATGAGTCCCTCAGGTTTGGAAGACACTCAAAATGCAACTGGGGAAGAGCTGCCTCCTCAAAGTAGAGCTGACCATGATAGCGTGAATGGAGTAAATCTCGTGGGAGAAAAGCCTGCGAGACCTTCATTTGCTAATAGGGCACAACTTAAAATGAAGAGAAACAGCTGTAAACATCCATTGAAAATTGGAACATGGAATGTACAAAGTATGAATCTGGGAAAATTGGAAGTTGTCAAAAATGAAATGGAACTCATAAACATCGATATCTTAGGCATTAGTGAGCTGAAATGGACTGGTATTGGCCATTTTGAGTCTGATGACCACATGGTTTACTATGCCGGAAATGACAAATTGAAGAGGAATAGTGTTGCAATCGTTGTCAAAAAGTACATATCAGTCATGAGGTACAATGCTGTCTGTGATAGGATAATATCCATGCACCTATAGGGAAGCCCAGTTCATATCACTATTCAAATTTATGCACCAACCACTAAAGCCAGTGCAGATGAAATAGAAGAATTCTACCAACTTCTTCAATCTGAAATTGATCAAACATGCAATCCAGATGTGTTGATCATTACTGGTGATTGGAATGCGAAGGTTGGAAACAAAGAGGAAGGATCAGTAGTTGTAAACTATGGCCTTGGTGATAGAAATGATGCTGGAGAATACATGACAGAATTCTGCAAAATCAATGATTTGTTCATTTTAAATATCTTCTTTAGACAGCATAAGAAATGATTATACACATGCACCTCACCAGATGGAATACACAGAATTCAAATTGACTACATTTGTGGAAAGAGACGGTGGAAAAACTCCTTATCATCAGCCAAAACAAGGCCAGGGGAAGATTGTGGAACAGACCATCAATTGCTCACATGCAAATTCAGACTGAACTTGAAGAAAATGAAAACAAGTCCACGAGAGTAAAAATATGACCTTGAGTATATCTCACCTGAATTTAGAGATCATCTGAAGATCAGATTTGATACATTAAACACTAAAGACCGAAGACCAGAATAGTTGTGAGATGACATCAAGAACATCATACAGGAAGAAAGCAAGAAGTCATTAAGAAGACAATGAAGAAGGAAAATATCAATATGGATGTCAGAAGAGACACTGAAACTTGATCTCCAGCGTAGAGATGCTAAAACAAATGGAAGAAATTAGGAGGTAAAAGAGCTGAACAGAAAATTTCAAAG
>NW_006408532.1:5096956-5098176 GCF_000296735.1 Chrysochloris asiatica | reverse complement strand
CTGGACAGTGAATAAGGAAGACCTTAGAAGAATTGATGTAGTTGAGTTATGGTGTTGGAGGAGAATGTTGAAAGTACCATGTGCTGCCTAAAGAACCAACAGATCTGTGTTGGAAGAAGTGCAGCCAGAGTGCTCCTTGGAGGACAGGATGACCAAACTTCGTCTCTCATACTTTGGACATGTTGTCAGGAGGGACAAGTCACTGGAGAAGGATATCATGTTTGATAAGGTGGAGGGCCAGAGAAAAAGAGGAAGACCCCCAATGAGATGGATTGGCCAAGTGGCAGCATCAATGGGCTCAAGCATGGCAACAATTGTGAGGTTGACCCAGGACGGGGCAGTGTTTCGTTCTATTGTGCATAGGGTCTCAATGAGTCAGAAATGACTTGAAGGCACCTAACAACAAGCAGTTGTATTTAAAACAAAAGGAGTAAGGAAGAAACAAAGATGGGTGGGGAGGTTTCGAGGGAGGGAGAGAAAAGAAAGGGTGAAATGATCTGAGAGAAACAAAACTATCATTATTCATGGATAATATGATTGTCTTCATAGAAAAATACATAATAATCTGAAAGAGGATTAGAATTAATAAAAGTTTATCAAGATGACAGGATATAAAATCAATATTTAAAACTAAATGGCTCTTCTCTACACTTGCTATAGAAGTAAACAATTCAGAAAAAGACAACATTTAGAGTAACAATAGAAAGTAAGGAATCTAAAAACAAATCTAATAAAAAGTATACAAGACCTGGTGCAGAAAATAATATGACTTTATTGAAAGACATTAGAGAAGACCTAAATAAGTAGGGAGACTTATTCTGAAGGAAAAGACTCATTATCCATGTAATTAGTTCTCCCCCTATTCATCTGTTTTGTTGTTGTGTGCTGTTGAATCAGTTTGGAATCACAGCGACCCTGAATAGGATTTCCAAGGAGTGGCTGGTGAGCTTGAACCACCAACCTTGTGGTTCAAACTGACCTTGCAGCTCAGCTCATTAACCCACAGTGCCACGCCAGGACTCCTATTCATCTATGGTTGTGGTTGGTCGTGATTATGTGTTGTGGAGTGACTCTAATTCCAATAAAAATCCCAACAGGATTTTTAAGGTACTCTGAAAGCAGATTTAAAAATCTATATGGGTGAACAAGGAGCTCTGGTAGCGTAGTGGTTACGAATCGGGCTGTGAACCTTAAGGCCGGCAGTTAGAAACTACCAGCTG
>NW_006408532.1:5074587-5096429 GCF_000296735.1 Chrysochloris asiatica | reverse complement strand
CAAAGTCCCCAGCTGCTCCATCTCTCTGCATTGTTGTCTCTGCCTCCATCTCTGGCATCACTACTTCTGTGTAGGGTTCCCAGAGACTTCCGCCCCTTCTCCATTCTCCATGTACAATTTAATGACATTGATTGCATTTGAGTTGTGCAACCATTCTCATCCTCCTTCTCCAAGTTGTTCCTACCCCATGAATACAAACTCACTGCCCCTAAAGATCTTATCTCATTTGTCAAGTTGCTGTTGCCAGTTTGATCCCATGTATAGATAGCTCTTAAAAGAACAGAATGCTCAAGGCAAACTTTTTTTTTTACTGTTAAGCTAAATTATTATTTAGTTTTAAAAAGACTTCAGGGGATAGTTTTGGTTCAAAACGAATTCTTGATGGAATAAAGATTTAAATGTATAGACCAAAACTTTTAACATTTAATTTTTTAAATTTATGACTCTGATAGGGAAGTGTTTTATAAATGAGACCAAAAAAGAAAAAGAAAACAAAGAAGCACAAAAAATTAAAATGATGATAAATTGTTGTTAAGTTGAGTCGGTCGAGTCAGTTCTGACTTGTAGTAACTTGTAGGGCTTCTGAGGCTTTAAATCTTTGAGGGAGCAGAAAGCCTCATCTTTTTCCTTCGGAGCAGCTGGCAGGCTTGAACTGCACACCTTGTGATTCACAATCCAGTGCTTATCATATGAAGCTACCACACTCTCTATAATAAATTAATCTACATTAAGATGAAAACTTTTTATCCCTCAAAATATAGTATAAAGAAAGGGGGGAAATGTCACAAACTGGAAGAAATTGTAACACATAAACTAACAAAGGCTTTGAATCCAGAATATTTAAAGAACTCCTAAGTGTAAGCCAGAGAAAGGCAAATAACCCGGGGAGAAAATTATGCAAATGACATAAACAAGGCATTTCACAAAGACAAAACATCAATGGAGAATATACATGTGAAAAGATACTCAACCTCATTAGTAATCAGCATCACAGAGTAACAAATTAAGATCATTTGAAGAAGGTCAAATTCAGAAAGAATTGCCAAGAATGGTGAAAAACAGAAACTCTTAGTCATTGCAGGTATCATCACAAATTAGTATAATCACTCTAGAAATGCTGATTTTGTTTTACAAAGCTGACCTTTACCTGATTATTTCCTGGAAAAACTAGTCTGTGTGTTACTGGGAGCCAGGTAGATAGACACTCATAGCATTATTGTTCATTCTAGCTAATAACTGAAAACAGCCCAAATATCTGCAACAGGAGAATGAACAAACAGAATGTTATTATATAAGCAATGAAAATGAATGAATCGTGGTTACATGGAACAATGTGGGTGGGAGTTGGAAATGGTGTTGAGTGAAAAAAGGAACTAGCAGAAGTATGCTATTAGTTAGATAAAGTTCAAAAACAAGCAAAACTAAAAAATGTATTTTTTCAGGGAATCAGCAATTTGTTTTAAAAAAGCCAGGCAATGATAAACACAAAGCACAAGATAGTGGTTATCTTCAGGGGTGAGATAGGAGGATGGGATGGGGCAGAATATACAGAAAAGCTCAATAGTGTTGTTGGGTTTCTGAGTATTTATTTTAGTTTCTTTAGTATCTTCTGGCACTGCAGGATAATGCACTGGACCGCAAGGTTAGCTTGAACCGCAAAGTCAGTGGTTCACGTCATCGGCTGCTCCTCGGAAACTTTATACAGGGTCGTTATGAGTTGGAGCCAACTTGATGGCTCTTAACACTAACAGCAACATCATTATTTATTTCCTTTGTGTATGTATCAAATATAATGTAAGCTCCAGCTAAGTTTTTAAAGCCAAAGAATAATTTTTAAATAAAGGCTGAACAAAGACAAATAAAAATGAATACAGGAATAATAATCTTATTAAATTAGAAATCTGACCCCAAAGCATTAAACACAACATAGAGGAGCATTTTTTAATGAAGAAAGATAACAGTTTCCGAAGAAGTTAAAACCATCAGAAAACTGGTTGTGCCAAATAATAAAGCAGGCAGGTTTATGAAGCAAAAGTTTAGAATGAAAAATCACAGTGGCTTGCATTAATAACTTTTCTGCTCAGTGGTCGAGGAAGACATCTGTAAATGGTGCTATTGAGCAGGCCCACAAAGAGCAGTGCCCTAACTGTGAGGAGTCACCACCACACCACGACAGGCCCCCATCTTCTCCAATGGTTTGGCAAGGGTCCAAAGGAAATGGCCAGGCTCCTGGAGAACCTAGGCTGGCTTCTGCTAGACAGTTCAGCTCCTTCCTGTCTAGCTTAGTTTCGCTTCTCAGCCCCAGCTCCACAACACACCGTATCTTTTATATATGGCCTCCCCAGGAATGATCCCCACTGCTTCTTCTGACCTGCATGATGTTTACCAACTTTCTAGGCTCCCAGCCTACCTGATTCCTTCCCTGGACTATCTCCTTCCCCTATCTTTCCATCTGCGCTGATAGTGTGATCTTAGCATATTGCTGACCACTCTGAGCCTAGTCTTTTGCCTTGGTTGCTTAAGGCAATTGTATCATTGTCACAGGCTGAGCTGGGCCCAAAGAGGCTTCCAGTCTCCCTCTCTCCCTGCTTCTCTTGTCCTGGCATGTCTAAGTCAACCCTTTGGCCGGCACGTAGAAAGCACTTCAAGCTGGGCCCCACCTCTCAGCCTTACTGCTGAGCACTCACTCCTGTTCCTTGGGAGTGGTCTCCCCATCTGTCCCTCAGGCCACTCCAAGGCATTCCCTGGCTGGGAGCCTGGTCTGGTGAACCCAGCTCCACCCTTCAGAAGGGCAGAGTTGCAGAAAATTTGGGGCTTTTCCCGTGTATTCTGGCCTTCCTTGTAGGCAGAATTTGCACTGTTTGTTTTACTTGTCTACACTGGTGACTGGCTCTCAGGAACTCCCACTCACTAGCTCTTTGACCATGAACAAGTTCCTTCACCCATTGGAGCCTCGGTTTTATCATCTGTTGTTGTTGTTGTTGTTATGTGCCATGAGTCGATTCCGACTCATAGTGACCCTGTAACAGGGTTTCCCAGGCTGTAAATCTTTACGGGAGCAGAAAGCTTCATCTTTCTCCGGCAGAACAGCTGGTAGTTTCGAACTGCTGACTGTGAGGTTCGCAGCCCAATTCGTAACCACTACGCTACCAGAGCTCCTTATCATCTGTAGCAAGGGGATAATATTACTACTTGCCTCATGGAGTAGTCTTGAGAACTAAATGAGAGAATGCCTGCAAAGCTCAGCTCACTGCAGTTGTTGTGGTGGGGGTCATTGTTGCCATTATTAGCATTATTTCTAATTGTTGGAGGGTGCATTATAAGCAGAAAGATCAATTGCAGTAAGTTGCCTTCTTCAGAGTTGCAACTTCACTTCATTTGGGAGAACATGAATTCAGTTTTCTTTTCTTGTCACAATCGCTCTGTTTGTAGACATTTTTGTGATGGGTATAACCTGATTATTTGCTTATTAGTAACTCAGCACCAGTAATTCACTTTTTCTATTGAGCTCTGTTGCTTATGAGGTACCTCATTGTCTGTCCCTGCGGCATAGCCACCCAGTTCCAGATGTGGGTGACAGAGAGGTTCCTCCTCCATGTGTGTGGGATAGAGGGGTCCCTGCACCAGGCAATTGTTCATGGGCACAAGAGCTCAGGCAGCAGCAACTGCCCTGGCAGTGTCAACATATGGCAGCCATTGGTATGTTTTGCTAACACTTGAATGGAATCTGCAGAGAAAATGCCCCCAATACATCTTCTCTTAAAGACCAGCTGAAAATCAATGCACTTACATAGGTAGAGTTTTCATGAACCTCACTTGTATAACAAAGTGGGCTGGATGTTGCAAAATTTGTGGGAAAGTGTGGAGGTCATTATAGCAGTTTGTGGAGAATTACCTTAGCTCCTGTGTTTTCCTTTTTGAGCACTGATTCTATGCTGGAAACATGGAAGTATGATCTCATTTACTCACCCGAGAGATTTTGTGGGTTTTAGTCAGGACTCTGGTAGCAAGTGACAGAGACTTAACTCAAACTAGTTTAAGCAATAAAGGACTTTATTGCCTCTTAAATGCTTCCATAAGCTATAGCCTTAGGACTGCCTCTCTCTGTTCATTTCTCCTCTTACCTTCTGTCTGTGAATTGGCTATAGTCTCTAAGCCGCCTCCCTATGAAGTGGAACATAGCTGCCAGTCATCCCTGTATCCTGTGATCCAAAAAGATGCCCTTCCCCAACTTCACAGTTGGACCCATCACAGAGAATGGGGTTCTCTGGCTAGGAGACCTGGTTATGATAGATGGTGTAGACGTGGGTCTTGCTGACTCTCAAGAGGCAAGCAAGCTCTTCCTGCCCATACTTCTTCTTGCATGGCTCCTGGGGTTACTGGAGGCCCAAGGGCTTTTTCATTATCTATTTGTTAGATACAGAATGAAGGAAAGGAAAGCTGATGTTGTAGGAAACACAGCTCCTGGAAGCTACCCAGGGTTAAGCAGGTGCGGGAAGGTCGCCATGGCCAGCACTAAGGTTAGAACTACACTCCCCTTTGGGCCCCTCTTGGCTCAGAGTTGCAGGCTGAGGGTCAGTTTCCTGGTGCACAGAATCCAGGGACATCTATGAATAGCCCCACCATTTGAATACTTGGGGTAGGCTAAACCCTGGGGTCAATTCACTCACTCCTTTGCTATTAGTGATGGCTCTATGGGCTCTGTGTTCACACCTCAGAGTATAAGGAAACAGAGGCTTGGTTAAGTGACTTTCCCAAGGTCACACTGCCAGTGAGTGGCAGAACTGGGACTGGAATCCATGCCCCACTCCGAAGTCCATGCTTGGTAACACTGGACTACACAGATCACCACAGAGTTCCAGCCCTTGCCAAATTAGTGGGTGACTATCAACACTCACGGAAGCAGCAGTCAAAAAATCAAACAGCGTACTGCATTAGGCAAATCTGCTGCACAAGACCTTTTTAAAGTGTTGAAAAAGCAAAGATGTCAGCTTGAGGACTAAGGTGCACCTGACCCAAGCCATGGTATTTTCAATAACCTCATATGCATGTGAAAGCTGGACGGTGAATAAGGAAGACTGTAAAAGAATTGATGCTTTTGAGTTATGGGGCTGGAGGAGAATATTGAAAGTGCCATGGGCTGCCAAAAGAACCAATAGATCCATTTCGGAAGAAGTGCAGCCAGAGTGCTCCTTGGAGGCCAGGATGGCCAAACTTTGTCTCTCATACTTCGGGCATATTGTCAGGAGGGACCAGTCACTGGAGAAGGATACCATGTTTGGTAAGGTGGAGGGACAGAGAAAAAGAGGAAGACCCCCAACGAGATGGATTGGCCAAGTGGCAGCATCGATGGATTCAAGCGTGGCAACAGTAGTGATGTCGGCCCAGGATCGGGCAGTGTTTCATTCTGCTGTGCATAAGGTTGCTATGGGTTGGTACTGACTCGATGACACCTAACAACAGCAACAACTGGTGGGTCCAGATTGGCGCCCTGGTGGCAAAGTGGTTAAGAGCTTGACTGCTAATGGAAGGGTTGGCAGTTGGAAGCCAGCAGCCGCTCTGTGGGAGTAGTTCTACTCTGTCCTTCCTCTAGGATTGCTATGAGTTGGAATTGACTTGATGGTAATGGGTTATGGGATGGATCCCTGTGACTGGAAAGATCAGAATGAGTTGCTAAATTGGGTCACCCAGTTGTGACTGTGTGCCCTGCTCTGGGCATCCATCCAGAGTGGCAGCACATCTGAAGGGTGGATTTGGAACTTGCTCCAGTTAGGGAGGCCCTCATGTACTCAGACATTGCCCAGTCTCCAGGCTGGTGTGTACTGGGGAAGGCGAGTCTCCCTTGGGGTCAGGACACAGTGTGTGTATGGGGGTGGGGTCGGGTGGGAGCTGAGCCTTCTGATTCTAGAGGGAGGGGTGGAGGAGAGGTCAGCTACATAGGAGTGACTCAGTTGTCTTCCACTAACCCCATGTGAGCTTCATTCTGGGCCCAGGACTGGCTGATTCCCCAGCAACCAGGATAGGCTTTTATCCTCCAAGTGCCTCAGTTTCCTTACCAATAAAATGAATTACTAACAATACCCACTACTTCACAGTTAAGTGAAATCAGCATTCTGAATCTCAACTGCTGCAACATAGTGAGTGTTCAGTAGAGAGTTGTTTTTACTTGTATTGTTGTTCCACTGTAGGTACCCCATGGATGAGCTTTGGAGTCATACAAACCTGGGTTTAACCAGCTCTGCTGTGTGGCCTCAAACTGGTTAAGTAACATCTCTGACAGCCCACTTTTCTGGTCTGTAAAATGGGAATGCTCATATCTTCTCAAGGTAGAAATGGGGAATCCTTGATATCATCCCTGTAAAGCTCCCCACACCGTGCCTGGCTCAAAGAAGCCTCTGACTAGGAAGGTTTGCTCCCTCCTTCCTTCTCTGGTGGTAATCAGAAGTCCCCACCGCGCTGCGATATCTCCTAACCCAGCCTAAGCCTCAGCGCTCGCCTGCCTGACTCCCTATCGCCACCTTGTGACATGAAGCGTAATTGCAGATTTAATAGAGAAATTTCAAACTAGCTTCAGGTTGTTTCTTAGGGCTTCAGTAGCAAAGCTCCCCAAGCCTTGAGAAGTGGAGTGAGGAGTAAAATTAGGTTGATGCCCATGGAAAGACATATGGGTGTTTGCTGCAGAACAGAGGCACATAAGGGACCGGGTCTTTTCCCATCAGGTACTTTCTGTGCATCACCTCAATACTGATTTGGATCCAAAATAGAAGAATTGATACTTGTGAGTTATTGTTGTTGTTGTTATCAGGTGCCATCGAGTTGGAACCGACTCATAGCGACCCCATGCACAGCAGAACGAAACAATGTCCGATCCTGGGCCAACCTCACTACTGCTGCCACACTTGAGTCCATCAATGATGTCATCTGGCCAATCCATCTCGTTGGAGGTCTTCCTCTTTTTCTCTGACCCTCCACCTT
The DNA here is from genome assembly GCF_000296735.1 of Chrysochloris asiatica. NCBI lineage: Eukaryota > Metazoa > Chordata > Mammalia > Afrosoricida > Chrysochloridae > Chrysochloris > Chrysochloris asiatica. The sequence goes on along the minus strand of NW_006408532.1, from coordinate 5,089,454 downwards.
ACCCAGCATGACATCCTTCTCCAGCGACTGTTTCCTCCGGACAATATGTCCAAAGTAGGAGAGACCAAGCTTAGCCATCCTGGCCTCCAAGGAGCACTTGGCTGCACTTCTTCCAAAACAGATCTATTGGTTCTTTTGGCAGTCCATGGCACTTTCAGTATTCTCCTCCAACACCACAACTCAAAGGCATCAATTCTTCTACGATCTTCCTTATTCACTGTCCAGCTTTCGCATCCATATGAGGTTATTGAAAACACCATGGCCTGGGTCAGGCGCACCTTAGTCCTCAAGCTGACATCTCTGCTCTTCAATACTTTAAAAAGTTCCTGTGCAGCAGATTTGCCTAGTGTAATACGTCGTCTGATCTCTTGACTGCTGCTTCCGTGAGTGTTGATAGTTGATCCAAGAAGAATGAAGTCCTTGACAACTTCAATCTTTTCTCCATTGATAAGAATGTTGTTTATTGGTCCAGTGGTGAGGATTTTTGTTTTCTTGAGTATGGTGTTGAGTTATGGTGTTGGAGAATATTGAAAGTGCCATGGGCTGCCAAAAGAACATACAGATCTGTGTTGGAAGAAGTGCAACTGGAGTGCTCCTTGGAGGCCAGGATGGCCAAACTTCATCTCTCATACTTCGGACATATTCTCAGGAGGGGTCAGTCGCTTGGAGAATGATAACATGTTTGGTAAGACAGAGAAAAAGAGGAAGAAGCCCAATGAGATGGATTGGCAAAGTGGTAGCATCAATGGGCTCAAGCGTGGCAACAATTGTGAGGTTGGCCCAGGACTGGGCAGTGTTTCGTTATGTTGTGCATAAGATCACTATGAGTCAGTACCAACTCAATGGCACCTAACAACAACAACAACAAGAGGTTCTTGTGATCATGGACATCAAGGGCTCCAAGGGACTGATAATGTGCATTTTCTCTATCTAGGGAGTGGGAACAGGGTTTTGTTTTTTAAAAATATCATTCCTTTTTAAGTTATAAATCATTATATTACTTAGACTCTTCAGTATTATTCAGCATCTTATAGTGTGCTGACTAATCCCAGCTAAATAATCAAAGAATAGAGTGTTTTGGATGTCTTCTCACTGATCCCTGGCCTGCCATCTCTAGACTTTGGAACACAATCAAGTTGTGCTCTGCCACGCTGGCCTCCAGCAGCTCCCACCTACAAGCCTTTGTTCTGGCTGTTCCCTCTCCTAGCCGACTTTCCCCTGTCTCTTCTTATTCCATTCCAGCCCATTTTTGGAGGCTTAGTCCAAAGCCCTTCTCTGGGAGGCTCTCTCTGATTTCCCAAGGTGATGAGCCCTCCTCACTTTGCATCTTTTGTGCTTTTCTTAAAAACCTTTTTCATGCTCTTTGTGGTGGACCAGGGTTCTGGGTGAGTCTGCCAGTGGTAGGATGAAAAGGAAAGGGGATGAGCCCCAGAGTTTACTCTGAACAGAGTTCCTCTGTCTAACAGTTTCCAGAATCAAAGTCTGCCTGGTTTGAGGTCAGGGGACACTCAGAGGCCAAGTGGAGGCATGTGGGTTAGGGCAGTGCAGGTCACAGGGCAGGAACTCCCGGAAGAAACCTGACCGTCCTCAAAATCGACCCCACCCACAGGGCTGCAAGGAGTGAATGGAACAAGATAATCAAGATTTGCTAGAACTCAGCACAGCATAGAGTACTGGACAGGTGCTCACGGAAGACCACACCTTTCCCTACTTATAGCTGGCCAGCCAACCGGAGGACTGCCAATGCATTGCCTGCCTCTAGGGGTCCCCATTCATACCGTGGTGTATGCTGTGGTATATGCCGTGGTCCTCCTTCTTGACCACATCCCCAATGCCTGTTTAAGCCATCTGTCTAAACATCCATCTGTCCAGGCTGGTGCTTATTCTCTGAAGCTACTGGCCATGCCTCACCTTCTCCAGTCCAGGGCTCAGGGTCCAGGTGGGATTCTCAGGGGAGGCTGCAGGGACTGGGTGTTATTTTTGTTAGGTGCTATCGAGTCCTGGTGTAGCACTACGGAATAATGTACTAGACTGCAAGGTCAGTTTGAACTGCAAGGTTGGTGGTTCAGACTCACCATCCACTCCTTGGAAACCCTATACAAGGTCGCTATGACAACAACAACAACAATCTAGGTGGTTTTAGTCTCCATATGGTAGAATAAGTGTTTGCAATCTTTATGAGATGGCCAGATCTTTCTCCCACAGTAGGTTCAAACCACTAATCTTTCAGTTAGCAGTCAAGTGCTTAACCATTGCACCCCATGGTTCCTGACTCACTTCCCTATAAAATAGAGTAGAATTGCTTCTTAGGATTTCTAAGGCTGTAAATCTGAATGTCTTTTCCCATGGAGCGACTGGTGGGTTTGAACCACTGACCTTACAGTTAGATTCTCAATGCTTAATCTGCTGCACCACTAGGGGCCTTCCAGGGCTCCCGGTTGATTGTGTATTGTTGAGGTCTAACTCATAGTGACCCTGTATAGGGTTTCCATCTTTACAGGAGCAGAAAACCTCATCTTTTCCCCAAAGAGCAGCTGGTAGTTTGAACTGTTGACTTTGTGTAACCCATTAAGCTACCAGGACTCCTTCCAGGGTTCCTGTTGCTGTTAAGTGTCATTGAGTTGGTTTACTCCTAGTGGCTTCTTAGGAGTGGTTGGTGAGTCTGAATTGTCGACTTTGCAGTTCAAAGCAATCTTGCAGTCCAGTGCTTATCCTGCTGTACCACATCAGGTTCCTTTGTTTGTTAGGTGCCGTTCATAGTGACCCTGTACAGGTTTCTGAGGACCTCTGATCTTGTGGTTCAAACTGGCCTTGCAGGCCAGTGCATTAACCCACAGCACCACATCGGTACTCCCATCAAGTTCCTTCTTGTTGCTGTTGTTAAGTGCTGTCAAGTTGGTTCTGATTCATAGCAGCTTTGTGTAGGGTTTTCTAGCAGTGGGGTATTCCAAAGCTGAACTAGAGGTCCACACCCCTTTTCCTGAGGCTTAGACCCCTTGAAGGAGTCAAATTTCTCTCCTGAGACCACTCCCCTTCTCAACTCCTGCAGGATCCATGGCCTAGACTCTTCCCACCCCATTTCTAGAAGGAATTACTCTAGGGCAATTTGCTTCTCTCTGAGCCTCAGTCCCTCATCTGTGCAATGGGAACAGAGCTGTTTTGAGTTAAGAGGGACAGAGAGCTGAAGTCTGCCATTTGGCTAGAGTTTGTCTTGCTCAAATCTGTTCCAGGAAGGGGGACCTCTTTCTAAACCTTCAGTAGTCCCCAGAGATGCAGTCTCCATTGCCTCTCCCATCCCATGCCTTCACCATCTGGGCAAAGGGGAAAAGTCAGGCAGGTGACAGGGGAGAAATGGATTAGCACAGACCCCTCCCCATTAGATTCTCCTAGCCTCACACACATTTTTTAGTGACAGGATTTTAAACTGTTGCTGTAGGCAAGAGAGCTGGCAGCCCCCTGCTGGGGAGGGGCAGGTGGAGCTCAGAAGGCCACCTCACATAAGCCTAGACTACAGGCTTGGATGCAAAGACCTAGTTGAGTTCTGTAGTCTGAGCCAAATGAATTTCTTCTTTGAGCCTTGGTAAGAATTTGTGAAGGTAGAGAATTTCCTGGGTCCTTCGGCCTGACCTTGGAGCAGAGCTGGAGGCTAGTGAGCTGGCAGCAGCTAGAAGGGACAGTCTAACAACCAAACACCCCCATACCACAGTGCCATAGAATGTGGGCATGGGGAGGTGACCATGGTTTGCAGACAAACCTGGTTTTGACTCTTGTTTTGCTTCTGTTACCTCTTGATAGCTTTGTTATATTGAGCCATCTTGTCATTTTCTTCTTCTAAGCCTCAGTTTCCCCTCCTGAAACATGGGGACCTTAATATCTATCTGCCTCTTGGGGTTGTTGTGGGGTGCAAAGGAGGAGATGGACTAGAGGCACTCAATGTCGAGACTTCCTGAAGCCAGGCAGCTACTGCTACAACCTTACCCAGAGGCTGTGAATAATGAAAACAGAAGAGGGTGCAGGACAGAACCTCCCCCCAGAGGGCGCTGATGCCCATGGGCAGTAGGAGAGAACCAAGAAGCCTGTATAGGTGATCCCCTCCTACAGGAGTGGGGAGCAGATAGGGGAGAGAAGAGAACACTAGAACATTAGGTCTGTAGACGTGTGGGTATGCAAACATCTTCATCAACACAGAAATGCATAGCATCTGGTAACCACACAGCTACACACATGCATACATACCTGCAGACACCCAGCTTCATGTACAGCATACCCAGGCAAACAGAGCTCTCTCCATAGAGATAGATATACACAGATACACACACACGTTGCTATTACCTAGGGCATTCTGATGCACCTCAAGACTTCAAGGAACATGTTTGAGAACCACTACTCTGAAATCTCAAATGTTCTTTGAATCTCTGCCATCCCTACCACACTTCCTATACCTGTCACCATCTCCCCTAGATCCCACAGCCATGTCCAGCCCCACGTTCTTAAGGTTACTCAGGGTTTGGGTCTCAACTCCATTCTCCTCATTTTCCTGGGTGGGCATACCCATCCTGTGTCTCAGTGACTGCAAACCTGCTTATTAAAGGTTCTAGAGCTCAACCTGTGATCCCTCAGAGCTCCATCCCTGCCAGGTATACAGAACTTTCTCTACCTTGATGCTCTAGAGACCCTCAACTCAATATGTCCAAGACCAATTTCTTTATTCCCATCCCTAAACCTTACCCTCTTCCTGTGCCCCTACCTTGAAGATCCAGGACCCTTTATGTTGTCTTGACTCCCTTCTCTCACTGATACCTCTGGGGTCTATCCCGTTCTTTCAGGGATACTGCCACCTCTCTCCTGAGTTACCCAGATGACCTTGTCTCCATCCAGTTCATCTGATCAAATCACATTTCTTCTCCACTCAGTAACAAAACCTTGGATGGACTGGGCCCATCTCTACCTCACTGCTTCTCCCTCACCCCAACTTAGTAAGTCTTGTGCAGTTTAGGGGAGTCCTAGGTTTTGCAGAGGAATGGGAGAGTCTCATAATACTGGTTCTTTGACATGCCAGATAACTCCTATTCACTGTTCAGATCTCATCTTAATATGTAGCTTCTTTCAGGAGGCCTTCCAGGACCCTTCACCCCTTGTAGCATGGCTTCATTGCACACCACACTCTCCTCCACACTAGAGTTGGGGCCCTGCATGAATATTGGTTGAATGAATGACTGCGTTTTCAGGCAGGGAACGGAGGTGACTGGGATGAGTTCAGGAGTGTTCAGGATTGAGATGGGACAGGGCTGGGAGATGATGAGGATTATGAGATGGGACAAGATCAGGGATCCCAAGCCCTCGTTGGCCTGCTGTGTTTGGCTGCCATTGAGAAGGCTGCTAATGTGTCATGTAGCACTGGCTCCGCAGACCCAGCACTGCCCCTCTCCCAAGGCCCCAGCTGCCACCCCAAGGAGAGGCACCACAGGTGTGTACAGGTTGGTTTATTTACAAATATACTGATGTTTCATCTTTTTTGTTGTTTCCATTTTCTGCTTTTGTAGGAGGCTGCAGAAGGTTTGAGTAAGAGGGCAGGGTGGGCGTGGTGATGTGGTAAACGCTAATAAATAATTTAACAATGACAAGTTATTAAATAAAATGTGTCTGGGGATGGCGGGTGGGCAGTGAGAGTCTGTACAAGGAAAACAGAAGAATGCCGGGTGCCTGGACCCCACACCTGGCTGGCTGGGCTCCTGAGGAACCCCCAAGTGGGAGTGGGGGTCCAGGAGACCAGCAAAGAGGCTCATAGGAAATGGGACCTTCCAAGGGCCCAAAAGTTGGTGGGTCCTTGCTCCCCAAGCTCCCAGGCAGCATATGCCTGTGTGAATGCAGGTCTGTGAGCCCCCATGTGCGTTCAGGTGTGAGTGTGTGTGCGTGTGAGCATGGACTCTCCTCCAACAGGGCTGAGTGGCCCCAGAGCATCAGATGATCCCAGATGGGAGCCAAGATCTTTGCGCTGGGTGGTGCCCCAAAACTCAGGACTGAGCCAGGCAGGCCATGGCCAATTCTCCTTCCCCTGAGGCTTCCTGTGTATGAACCAAGCGAAAGGGGCACTGGTACCAGGTAGGTGGGGAGGCAGCTTCCCTGCAAAGCCCTCCAGGATGCAGCACACTCCGTGATCCCCTCTAGGGAGCCTTCTCTCATGGGCTATGCTGGTCTCTTGGTCTGACCCTTGGAGTCACCATGTCCTGCCTGTGTGGCCTCTCTGTGAATCATCCAGGGTAGGAGAGCACCTGGGAATGTTCACAGAGCAGCAGGCAAGGCTCTGGCTGTGGCAAGATCCTGGCTTCTTGGCTCTCCTCTGTCCTGACTGTGTGACCAGCAACAAACACTTCCCTCTCTCTGAGCCTTGATTTCTCAGATGGAGAAGTGGAATTAGACTTTTCTCCAAGACTCTTCCTACCTGTCTCTCACTTTCTGCCTCTTTCTCTGGAGACCAGCTAGTCACTCCATCTCTTCCCTTGGGCCCCACCCTAGGCTCTGTAGTGCTAATGGCCCCATTATCAGGCAGGATTTGGGGGTGGCTCTCCTTGTATTTACTACCATGCAGTGGGAAGAGCTTGCTCACCTCAGCTCACCCAGACCGCCAGTGAGCCTGTCTGGCTCCCTGTGCTTCTTCTGGGTGACCCTGAGCACATCATTCCCCCTGTAGGAGCCTTGAATCCTGCATCTGAGCAAGAGCTCTCAAACAACGACTGAACAGAGCTTAGGTGAGTGTGCCTGCTTCTCCTTCTAGTCAGGGGGCCCTGTGTCTGGTCCATTTGTGCCCCCAGTGCCCGCTCAGGGCTGGAAGTCAGTGGAGGGGGAAGGCCATGGGTAGCAAGCATGTTGAACAGCGAGGGAGCTACCTAACTCTCTGAGTTCCTTCTGGCTTTGACAATCTGTGGCTCATGAACATGAGTGATCCTGTACCAGCTTGTAGCAGGGTTGGCTGGGGTGTACTTGGGATGGCTAGATATTGTGATGCTCCAGAGCAGGAAATGGTGACCCCAGGGGTCAGCAAAAGTTTACTAAGAACAAATAACCCCTGATCTGGAGGTCATCCTGAAGACGGAAAAGAGGAAGAGACCAGCCTAATGTTCCTGCTCTTAGTCCCAACTAGGGCATTAACTGGCTGTGATGTTGGTCAGGTCCCTTCTCTCCTGGTCAGGTTGTCCAGCTCTAAAACAAGGGACTAGACTAAATGACCCTTTCCTGAAGTACTTTCCCACTTGAGAGTCTGGGAGAGAAGCTCAGGTCTCCTGGGTGCTGGGGTATCTTCCCCTGGATCTGCTCTGTGCATGAATCACCGTGCATGCTCAGGAGAAAGCATGGAGGCCTGAAGGACCAGCAGTGGCACAGGACCATGAGATGGCACAGGTTCTGGTGGGCTGAGGTGACAAAAGGACCAAGGACTGAGCAGTGTCTTAAATTCCGTTTGGAAGGGGAAGAGTACAGAAGGGCCAGGCTGCTCAGGCCGGAGGGGTGAGGCTGCCTACAGCTTTCCTTCTGCCAACCCCACCTGCTGAAGAGCTTGGCGAAGGTGAGAAGCCTGGGATGGGCCAGGAGACTAAGGCATCAGGACATGCTAGGGAAACAGATTCTCCCCAGTGAACACAGGAGCAAAACCACAGGATCCTAGAGGAGTAGGCTGGGCAGAGGGATCCAAAGGTGGAGAAATATCCACTGCCCATATTTGTTCAAAGATTGGGCCAGGACATCTGAGGGTGGTGGCCAAGGACTGGACTTCAGAATTAAAGGCAGGATTGTGAGCACCTGAAAGAAGACACAGTGATCACCAGGGGCCAGTGTGGGGTCACTGAGAACAGGGCCCAGTAGCCCGACCTCATGTCCTCCTTGGGGACTGGTGTTGCTATAGCCTCTCTGGTTTCCAGCAGGGCTATTGGCAAGGTCCTTCACTCTCTCTGTGGGCAAGTGGGCTGGGAATGTAGTTGGGATGCACCCTCTAAAGAGGACTGGTTAATGGGCTGACACCAAACAACAAGAGACCCCTACAGTCCAGCCTGTTCCATATCTTGCCCACCCAGGTGTGGGTGAGACATCTGGGCCAACTCCTCACATAGGCAGATGTGCTTAGGAAGGAAAGCAACAGAGTAGCTACAGAGTTGGAATGCAGAAAGACTCCACAGGCCGGATTGAGTCAAATAAGAGGAAATGTAACAAGAAAACAAGGCAAGGTTCTGCATGTGGTCTCAACAATAAATGTCTCCTCAATACACAAAGGAAAGCTATGGCTTAGCTGTCATGTATGTGAGGGCTGGAGGGAATCAGTGGCAGAAGGGCAGGTGGGCATGGGGCCCAAACACTGCATTGTGAGTGTGCCTAACTCAAGAGAGGTGATGGGCCTGCCACTTTGGGCTGGATGATGTCAGTGCCAAGATTGGCTCTTCCCCTCACCTGTAGAGGAAACACTGGAGCTCATCTGGGGTACAATTTTAAGAGGAAGAGTTGGAGGAGCTGAAAAAGCCTGGCTTAAAGAAGTGAAGATGCAGGGCTGAAAAAGGCAGAGGCGCAGCTAGGAGCACAGGGCAATGAACTTGGGGGCCTGCTAAAGTAGTGGGCTCCTCATCACTGGAAGTATGCAAGTAGAGGCAGAGGTTATTTGGGCAGGAGGCAAGCATCACACGGAGTGCCAAACTGGTAACTTTTGAGGTCACTTTCCACTTGGAGGTTCTACCATTGGGCTTGGTTCTACCTGGTTACAGCGGCTCGGTCTCTGCCCTGGAGTTGGTTGGGTCTGGGCCTGCCCTGCCTACCCTTCACCTGGGTTGAAGCTGGGACATGTCTGGGTCCACTGGGATGTTTTGCCCTTACCCCATTTTTCCCCTTACTCCCTCGCATCCTTCCTTACTTCCTCTCCAATTGCTATAAGATAAGGGGTCCCGGTTCCTATCTGGCTTCTTCTCTCGAACCCTGGCCTCGTTTCTCCTTCCTGACATGGCCTGGGTAGACTCACAGAGCATCTCTGTTTCTTCGAGCATTTCTATGGACCTGCTTTATGCTCAGAGGTGTGCCTTTAAATGTGCATGTGTTGGCATGTGTGTCTGTCCCTTGGTGTACCCCATTCAGGGTACAGCCGTGTGGGCCTTGCTCTCCAGTTTCTAAGGGGCCTGCCTACAGAGGCTGCCCCACCTGCACTGGTGAAGAATCTGGGCGTGGAGACAGCGTGCCAGCCCAGCACACACAGGCACCTCCACTTGTCACAGGAACAGGCACTGAGCCACATGCCATTGTCCTGGGCATGCACAGAGGGCACTGCCTTGACCTCAGCCCAGCCACGCAGCTGGCTGGACACGGAAAGGACATTTAAAAAAATAGAATTTAAGCTTCCCACAAAAGAGATGGGGAGGGAGAAGGAGGCAATGGAGGCTGAGGTGGGGTTGGGAAGTGAGTGGCTGTCCGAGAGCTCTGGGTCCCTGGGGGAGACAAGGTCTCTGTGGGCAGGACACAGCCCCTGCCCAGGCTGTGCCATCTTCCTGTCTAGATGTGCCCAATGGGCACTTCAACCAGGCCTGGCTGGCCAAGGGGAGGGCACCATATGGCTGTCTGTAGAGTCTGTGTGGGCAGTGGACCAGGAGGGCAAGGCTGGCTCCTGGGGCCCACCATCCCCTCGGCTCTGGCCCAAGCGTCCATGTGGCCCGGCTGGCCCTCAGGAGGCGAAGTATGAACTCTGCATGGAGTAGAGGCGATCGATGGGGTTCCCCACACGGGCTTGCAGGGAGCCCACGTCTGAGGAGCCGAGGAAGCAATCGCTGAGGCTGGTTAAGGAGGTATCGCTGTCGATGTCGTGGAAGATGGAGTCGTTCCCTGGGAGGCAGATGGGGCATCAGGGCCAGGGTGCCAGCTGGGGCTCCTGGGGTCCTGTCTGCCCTGCAGGCTGTGTGGCCGGAGGCTGGGGAGGGACAGAATGACCTGCCCACTAACATCTGATCAGGGAGGCTGGGGGCTGTGGTGGGGGCAGGTGGGGTTTGTTGGCCAGGCCTGCCTAGGCCCTGAAGAGGAAGGTGGTTAGCATGGTCCCAGGCCTGCCCTGCCCTCCCAGGCAAGGTAGGGGGCAGGGGCAGTGCTGGGGGTGACAGGGGGTGGGGCAGCTTACCATAGGGGTTCATGTGGTCACCTGGCATTTGGGGCGGCGTGAGGCCCTGCTGGAAGGGGTCGCTGCTGCCGTAGGGGCTCTGCTCCATGGCCACAATTTGCTGCTGCGGTGGGGCCAGCGGTGTGTAAGAAGCCATCATGCCTTCCATGCGGCTTGACAGGACCTCTGGGAATACAGCACATTTTCACTGATGGGCTTCGCCTGCCCCACCCAGGCAGCCCTCCACAGATGGATCCCAGAAGCCCCCACAGACCTCCCTATTGACTCCACTGTCCAGGGTACCTCCTCCAGCCCCTGGGGCCTCCTCCCGACTGCCCCAGAGACTCTTTCCTGGCTGAGGCTGCCTCCAGCCTTACAGGGCCCACAGGGCAGGCCATGGAGCTCAGACAGTGACCTTCCAGTCTCTTTCCCCAGGCAATGCCCTTCAGCTCCTCTTCCAGAATCAGTTCATCAAAAGCCAAATGGTCCCATCCTCTCCCTTACTTCCTTTCTCCAGTGGTTCTGCCTTTGGGGAGCTCACAGCTAAGGAGGAGGCAGACCCTAAGCAGGTAATAATGATACCATGAGGAGGTGAGGTAATCAGCTCCCTGAATCTGGGCACAACAAACAGCATTCTGGAAGACTTCCTGGAGGAAGGGGCCCTCACCCCCAATGTAGCTTAAAGAACCAGCAAGGGTTCGATGGGCTCTGAGCAGGGGGCAGCATTTGTGTCCAGGGGCAGCAAGAGCAAAGAAGGGAGTCTGAGGTGTAAGGAAGAGAGAAGGCCCTCATGTGGAAAGAGGCATTAGAGACAGAAGGATCCCTCATGAGAAGATGACCAAGGTGGGCTGGCTGAGTGGGAGTTTCCCCTTGAGATTACCAGGGGGAGGTCTCAGCAGGGAAGGCCATGGAGAAAGGCTAGGAGAGAGGGGAACTGAAGTCAGTAAACAGTGGGAAGGTGGCTGTGGGCGAAGGGCTGGGCTGTGGATCAGGTAGTTGTAGGGGAGACGGAGGAGGAGGGGCCTGTGGGACGCTGGACAAGAATGCATTGCTGCAGCTTGGCAATGGCTCAGGCATGGCGTGTATAGGACAGGAAGAGTCAGAGGAGCTTTCTGGGTCCCTGGCTTTGGTGACTGGGTAGATGGTGGCTCCATGTATTGAGACGGGGTGGGCTGGGGGGCAAAGTGTGGAGTACAGTGTGGGCTGTGATGAGTTGGAGAGGACTGTGGAACATTCTTGAGGAGACACTGTCTGGGAGGTAGCTTGGGACATGAGAGAGTGAGACACAGAGGAGGCTAGACTTCCTGGTAAAGGACAGGAGGGAGAACTGGGCTCTTACAAGGCCTGAATCCAGCCTGGGCCCTGGCCTGGCCTCTGCCCAGGAACCCCATCTCACTTGGGAGCAGGCAGCTTTGGGGCCACTACCCCACTTCAGCATGTACCCCTCCCTTCAAGGCCTTGGGGGCTCTCAGGAGGGTAGCCTGATCCCTTGGGGTCTGGGAGACCAGAGCAGCCCTGGCCTGGATTCTAATGTCCCAACGTTTTGGCAAACCCCCCGCCCTTAACCTGACCTCCAGCACCCAGCAGGGGCTCACACTGGACTCCTCAACACCCAGATATACTTGGAGATTTCTCTTGGAGACTTCCACTGATGTTGACTGTGAACAGTGGGGTAGTGTTATGTTAAAAGCAATGACTTTGATATCCCACACCTGGGCTTGAGGCCTGGCTTTGCCACTTACTAGCTGAGAGATCCCTTTATCTCACTGAGCCTCAGTTTCCTCATCTGTGAAATGGGCTATGGCAATATCCTTCCTTGCAGAGATCTATAAGAATTAAATGAGGTGGAGTGTTGAATGCTAAGCATGTAAAACAGTTGCTGTTTTGATTGCAGAAATTCTGCCACCCCTCCAGGATGCCCATAAATGACCGACCATCTCTCCTCTCTGTGCTCCTCACCACCTCCCTCTTTGAGCTGGTTGGAAGGCTCCTTGGAAATAATGCTATGAGAGACTGAGTCTGGGGCACCTCTGTCCCTGACCCTGGGAGGTCAGGCTGAGCCCCAGCCGCAGCTCACCTTGGCCCAGCCGCTGGGAGTTCTGCTGCTCCTGCTGCTGCTGGTGCCGCCTCGCCAACTTCTTCATCTGCAGGGGGAGCACAGTTCAGTCTGGTCCCACCACCCTGCCCCCAGACATCCCTTGTCATGCCCACATCTGCCCCCACCCTGTTGCCTGTTGCCCTGTCTTCTCTCTACTCCCACTCCAGAGCCAGTGGGGGGTGGGGGCAGAGGTGGTCTCTCACCTTTGCTCTTTGGTTCTGAAACCAGACCTGGACCACACGCACACTGAGGCCTGTCTCTGCCGCCAGCGTCTCTCGGACCTAGCTCATAAAGAAAGAGAGAGAGAGAGGTCAGCAGCAGCTGAGAAGCAGTAGGGGTGGGTGGGGAGCTGAAGGGGCATTCCTAAAGAGCAGAGGGGTGGCATCTGAAAAGGTTGCACATTAGGGCCCCTCACCTTTCGGCAGGGCTTGGAGGAGACCTCAAAGGAGGCCTTAAAGGCTCTTCGCTGTTGCGTGGTGAGGATGGTACGGGGCCGCTTGGGCCTCCGAGGGTCCTTCCCGTCGTCCCCGCTGCCCTTGCTCTGGCTGCCCTGCCCCTTAGCCGGCTTCATGTCTCCATCCTCGTCCTCGCTCTTCACTGTGGGGGACACAACCAGGCCTGTCAAAGGGGAGGTGGACTGAGGGGCAGTCCTGAGTCCCAGCCTTTTACCGTTAAGCAATTGTTGCCTGATGGGAACCCATCACCTCCTGCCAACACTTGCTATGGCTCCCCAGTGTCCTCAGGATAAAGCTGTCTTTTCTCCTTAGTCCTCAAGTGCTACATCATCTGGTCCCTCATCTCCTTCTCTCCCCTGCCTTATGTATATTCCCCTTACCCAAACATACAGCCCTTACTTCCTCACCCTGGGTCCCAGAGAGACCTGCATCAAGGCCCCAGCCATGCTCTGTAGACCACAAGTGCAGAGACACAGGAATCTTCTTGAGCTGAAGTGTGAAGAGAAGATGCACCTGTCTGCTGGACTCTTTAGGGCAATTTACAATCCTCAAATCCCAGAAGGCAGCCCCTGGCTCAGCCTGAGGAGGGTCTCTGTCACTGTCAACCCCGGAGCAGCCCACCACCATCACAGGCAACTGCACACACATTCAGGAAAACAAAGATACGACCCTGTGGAGAGCAGGTACGCCAGCATGGGTACACAGATGCACACTCATGGACGTGCTCATGCAGCTGTGTGTGGATACACATGGGAGTGTACACGGGTACACTGACCCTCATACACATGACAATAGATGCCCTGAAGACAGGGGGCTCATTCAGACCCATCTTGTCTGGATTCTATCCCAGCCCAGGATACCAACCTTAGAGAAAACCCATTCCCACTGCACTGGCTCAGTGCCTCCTGGCATGAGGACTCTGAGTGGAGACTCCTAGGAGCCACCTTCCCTCAAGCTTCTTGGGACTAAGCTTTGACAGCAAAGACACACACACACCAGACCCACTCACAGAATACTCCTGGCCAAAGTGTGCACACACAGACACGTACGCTCACCCACCAGCCCACGTATCTGCAGACTGGCATGCAGGCCCACAAAGGTCAGGCTCACACAGCTTGCAGATGTGTTCACGCATGTTCACAGGCAGGGACACACCACAGGCACACACATGTACACAGCAGCAGAGACACATGTGCTTGTCACCCAGAGACACACTCACCCTCCCATGCACACACTACCACTTCTGTGCTCAGAGTGCTGAGGTCTCAGAGACGCCACCCAGCCCCAGAGGGATGGCCCAGCCTCCTGACCCCAACCCCTACTGGACCCCACTACTGGCCTTCATCTGAATTGATCCCTTTCTCCAGGATCCTGTGGGGTCTCCTCAAAGCATAAATCTCTGTGGAGGGTAGGCCTCCTCTCTCTGGATAGTCCTGGTGCAAAGGGGCCACCATACCTGGGCAGGCTACAGGTGACCTGCTACACTGGTGACCTGCTCTGGGATGGACAGATGGATGGGGAACTCACTACCTCTACCAATGGCTCTGACAGTGACCAAGCCCTTTCTCAGGTTGAGCATGAGCTGGCTCCTGTGACTTTGGGACCTTAAGTAACCCCTCAGGACCTGGCAGACCAGAGCATCTCCTCATCATGCTTCTGGCTCAAGTCCTCTTGCACTCTTCCCAGGAATGACAAGGCTGCTGATTCCCACCTTAGACTCATTCCTGCTGGCCCCACCCTTCCTGCCAGGTGGACCCTAGATAAGTTCTTTGGGGAGCCAGAGAAGACTAGAAAAGATGCCCTGCCCCTGGAAAACAAGGTCTTTCCTTCTATCACAAAGGGCACCGGGTCCTCCTACCCAGCCAAGAGAGAGGGAATTGGTCAGGGCAGTTTGCTCCCCACTGCTGAAGGCTCCCTGCCTCCCAGACATCATCAGCCCACAGACCTGGTGCTGGTAACAACTTCTGTTGTGTTGTGCCACATCAAGGAAAAGAGAGGGTGAGGGTGGTGGGCTAGAGAGCAGGCTCTATGTGTGCATGTGTGTTGGTTTATATGTGTATGTGTGTCTGGGTGTGTGTACACATGAGTGTGCTAGAGTGTATGAGCACTTCTGGTTTTGTAGCTGGTATGTGTTGCTGAGCGACTCTTTCTGAGACTGTAAATCTTTATGGGAGCAGAAATCCTCATCTTTTTTCTGTAG
>NW_006408532.1:5063966-5074172 GCF_000296735.1 Chrysochloris asiatica | reverse complement strand
AACAGTCTGATGCTTATCCTATAGTGCCACATCAGGAGCCCTATATATATAGGATATGTGCATATGTAAATATACTCCTGGGCTTGGGTAGCCAAGCGTGCATTTTAGGGGTGTGTGTGTGCATATTTAAAGGATCCCTGATGGTGCTGTGGGTTAGGCATTGGGCTGCTAATTACAAGGTCAGCAGTTCAAACCCACCAGTTGCTCTGAGGGTGAAAAATGAGGTTTTGGGCTCCTGTAAAGATTTACAGCCATGGCAACGCCATACAGGGTCATTCATGTGAACCAGAATCTGCTCAGTGGAAGTGGGTTTTAGTACATGTTTATACACAAAAGGAGTCCTGGTGTGGAGCTGTAAGATAAGCACTGGACTGCTAACTGTAAGGTCAGCAGTTCAAACCCACCAGTTGCTCTTGGAAGCCCTGTACAGGGTCTCTAAGAGTCAGAACTCAGCAGCACATAACAACAGTGTAGGTACACAAGTGTGTGTGTCCCGGATGGTAGGGTTCATAGGTGCATTTTGTGTGTTTGTAGGTGTGTGCCCATGTGCACCTGTATGTGTGAACACCTTAGTGACCACAGGTGCATTCACCTGGTACGTGTGGTCAGGAGTGGGCCTGTTCTGGCAGGGACGCCCACCTGCAGCACTCTGCCAGGCTCCCCTCCCTGGCGTTGGCCCCCAGCTGCAGAGTAGGGCTCACCAGAGTCAGACTCGTCCGGGCTCACGGAGCTGAGCAGGTCCTTCTCCTTCTCGTAGTCGCCCTTGCAGAGTAGCTGGCCCTCTTTGAGCACAAACTCGTCGCCCTTGCGTAGCTGCCGCTCACACACGCAGCAGCAGAAGCAGCCCAGGTGATAAACGCATTCCAGCGCCCGCATCACGAACTCAGTGGGGGCGATTTTCTCCATGCAGCCACTGCACTTGGCCGCGAAGAGCCTGTGGGTGTACAGAGTAGGTGTGTTGGGCGCGACCCAGCGCTCCCTCTCAGAGGCCACTGCCTGCTACAGGCTTTTCCTTCCCCCCACCATCCTGACTTTCAAGCACAACGAAGAGACCCTTCTTGGGTACTGAGCCGGGAGAGTGGGAGGGCCCTGCAGTCCTACTCCTCTGACTTGAAGTCTCCTACCACCTGAGGGTGCATTAACTCCGGGTGGGGGCCCGTCCCACTCAGACAAGAGGCCACTAGAGGGCAGTGCGTAGAGCTTAAAGGGCCAGGGGATAGACAGCGCTCAGGTACCATCCGCTCCTACTCAGACTTGCTCAGTCTCCTCCTGGTTCCTCTCAGTCCCTCAATACCACATCCAAGCAATTCCCAGCCCTGTACAACCCCTTAAGTAGTCTGGTCTCCTCTGATCCTACCTAAGCTGCTACCTCAGTCTCCTTCCTGGGCTCATTGTCCCTGATCTCGATCCCTCCAACCTACCCGCTACACAGAAGAAAGAAGGATTGTTCTAAAACACATACCTCATCATGTTCCATCCTTGCTCTAAATTCTTTCATGGCTCCCTAGTGCCTTTAGGAGAATATCTAATCTCCTGAGCCTGGTACTCAATACCCTTCTCTTACAGTCCTCTGCTTCCCCTTCATTTTCTACAAAGCACGATCATGCTAACCTTTTGATGTGTTCTTTCTTTGCCCCTTGACTAGGCTACACCTAATTGTTCCTCTGTTTAAGTCTGGGCATGTCTGCCAACAG
This sequence comes from Chrysochloris asiatica, assembly GCF_000296735.1. Classification (NCBI taxonomy): domain Eukaryota; kingdom Metazoa; phylum Chordata; class Mammalia; order Afrosoricida; family Chrysochloridae; genus Chrysochloris; species Chrysochloris asiatica. The sequence goes on along the minus strand of NW_006408532.1, from coordinate 5,072,478 downwards.
ACATCTGCTGAGCATGTACCTCATGCCAGCCACAATTCTAAGCATTTGATATGCAGAAACTAATTTAATCTTTGCAACAACCCTATGAGACAGGAATGGTTATTAACCCCATTTTAATGATGAAGAAACTGAGGCACTGTGAGACAGAGTCACTTGCTCAGGGTCACATGAGTAGTAAATGATGGCGCTAGTTCCAGAGCCTGGATATGAACTACTTCCTCTCTGACAAAGCAGTTCCATCTCCAAGACAAAGCTGGGTGGGATCTCTGTGTGCTGGCCAGTGTGGGCAGGTGGGTCTGGGCAGTTGGGTCCCTCCTCTGCATGGACTTGCTGACCACTCCTCTCAGCCTCTCCATCCTCATCACGTGCCTTGCTCTGTGGGAACTCAGCTTCAACAACACTTTGATGGAAAAATTTATGAAGAATCAAATTATTGCTGCTGGGAGGGAATTAAAACCATTTTTCATTCCCTGCATCCCTGGGCCACGTCTGCGGGCGCCACCTTGGGAGCGCTGCGCACATCCCATCCCTCTTTATGGCCCGCCATCACGGGCACAGATTACAGCTGCAATTCTCTACTAATCGGTTCTGGAACAGAAACAGCCATAAACTGGAGGCACTCAGCCTGCCTCCCTTCCCGGGGCTGCCATCAGCACCGCCTACAGCGAGCTGGTGGGGTGAAGCAGAAAGGGCCAATACGAGCTCTGCCTGCCACCCCCAGTGACCCTGCCACCTACCTCTATTCTACCCGGTAGGCTCCTACTCATCCTGCAAGGCCCAACTCCAATACCACCTCCTCTGGGAAGGCTTCTCTGATGTGCCAGTCTGTAGAGGGGCCTCTCCTGAGATTCCCTCTGGTCTCAGTTCCCTCTGCTGTAAAGTGGGATGTCAACAGAACCTCCCTTCATGAGCTGGTGTCAAGATTCAGTGATACTGAGTGTGTTACAGAGTGAGTATCACATTGGAATGACAATGGGTTTCCCTGTCAGGCCCCAACTCCTCTAGGGTTCGTTCTACTAGGTGGGACTTGGCTCCACCTAATCCTCAAGAAGGCCTCAATGAGTGTTCACCAAGCAGGTAAGTGAAGGCCTGGGGTAAGTTGAGGCACAGCCAGGATGAGCAGGCTGAAAGGTCTGGCCAGGCTCTGTGATCCAGGCAGGCAAGACCCCAGTAGCATTTGAGAGTACTAGAAAAGGCCCCCTTCCCTGGGAGTCTGTCAATCTGCACCAGAGTGCATGGCTTCACCAGCAGAATGTGGGCTGGATATCAGCTCCGATTTGGCCCTTTAGCTGGGCAACCTTGTGCAGAGTTCAACTTGCCCAACTGTCTATGGCATCGTTGGGCAGAGGTCCATTCTGGTCCTCAGATCCTAAGAAATTGAGCTGGGAAAGGAGCCCAAGTGTGCAGAATCTGTTCTCTGATATGGAGATTATTCCTGCCCTATGCCCCTCCCTCACTTCCCCTTTGTCTCCTCCCCACTCTCCATCTCCGGACCTAGGGATCCCACTCAGTCTGAAGCCTCTGTAGCCCGGGGCTACACAGGGACCGCTGCATTTCTGTGTAGTCCTGGAAGAGCAGGGCCAGAGTTACCTTGCCTATCGAGGAAGCCTCAGGCTGGAGGGGAGAGGAGAGGGAGGGGCGGCAGGCGGGGCGGGTGACCTGTATAAGCTGCTGCCGCCACCGCCACCGTGCGGGCTGCACTCGGAACAGCCGCGCTAATGCCTTGGCAGCAGGGGGTCGATTGCTACTTTCTCCAAACTCATCAACACAATCTATTATTAATACTTCTCCAAAGGCTCCGTGCCGCCATTATGGAGGCAGCGCCAGCCACTCGGGGCATCATCTGTTATCTAGATTGCAAAAACTCGGGAAATAAAACAAACCGCGTGCACTTTATAAACGGAATGTGCCATCCGTTTGGTCTCCAAGCATCTCTCCACCCAATAAAACATCGGGGGGGACGCCATGAAATACTCACTCCCAATTATGGGGCTGCCTTTGTCTATCATGCCAGGGTGAAAGCTGCTAACTATGGGGGGTGGGAGGAATTGGGGGGGGGCACCTGCAGGGTTCCCTCATTTCTGCAAGCTCCCATCCCTTCCCTCAATTCCTCTCAACTTCCCCAACCAGCCATTGTGAAGCAGGCTGAGCCACAGGAGGTGACATTGGAATCTGATGGATTGGAGTGCAATGTCTGATTCTACCACTTGCTGGCTGGGTACAGATTATTTCTTCTCTCTGTGTCTCAGTTTACTTATCTGTATAATGGGCTCAAGAACACTGCCTGCTTTGAAATGTGAAAATGCAATAAGCTATTAGTGTAGTGTGATGGGCACAGCGGGCATGTTCAGCAGGTTGTGGCTGCCTTTATGAAGCCAGGGCCAGGCTTCTCCCTTGTGAACCAAGCACAGAAGCTGCAAATCCTGACCCGAGATGCTGAGTGATTCAAGTTGGAAGGCTTCTCCAGCTTTCTGCTACCTTTGCCTGGCAGAAAAGGCCTTGCCAGACAGGGGAGGGCACTGGGCTTGTGATTTCTGTGCCCAGGTCCTAATTTCAATCCTGACTTGGCCAGTCATCAACTCTGTGACCTTGGACACATCTGAGTCTGTTTCCTCATCTGTAAAATGGGGATAACAGCTATCATGCCTCAGAATTGTCTGGGGGTTCTAGATGGATGTGTTTCTGCTTCCCACACTTGGGCACGAAACCAGGATGGGGCAGGCCCTGGGAGTCAAGGCAGGTGGGGGTCCACCCCTGTCTCACCACATTTGGGGCAGGAAGCTGTGGTTTCCACTCGCAAGTACCATTCTCCCAACTCCACCACTCCTCAGTCCGATGCTCCAAGACCAGAGGGCAGCTTCCTCACAAAACAGACACACAGGCTGATGGGTAATCTACTCCCACTCCCATCATACCTCTGCTAATGCTACCCCAACAGCCCAGGGCACCATTTTCTTCCACTTCCAACCTCTGCCTGTTAAACCCCTGCTAACTGGAATGACTATACTCTGGCCTCGCATCCTCTAGGAAGCCCCCTCATAGGTCTGAAATAGACGCCTCCTCCCTGACTTCATTGTCCCATTACATAAAGACTCCACATTATATATGAGTGTTCCTGCCTCTTCTTTATCCCTTTGGGCATGGTCACCTCTGTATCTTCAGAGCTGAGCACAGGGTTCTGCACACTCCAAGGTGTGCAAAAATGTTTGCTGACTGAATACTGAACTAACAACACAGTCCTGTTAAGTCTTATGGCAGGGCAATTCAGTTCCAACCCAAATTCTGGTCTTGTGGGAGTCTTGCCCTCCTGTCTTGGGAGACAGGATCAGAGTATGATCCTGGGAGGGGATCAGAGTATGTAAAGGGGAAAGACCCTGGAGCAGGTAGCCTGGGGTTTCATCCTGGTTCTATTACTTTGTTACTGTATGACCTGGATAAGACACTTACCATTTCTGAGCTCAAATTTGCCATCTGTAAAATGGGAATGAATGACTGTGGGTCATTAGAGGTTCAAATGCATGTCATACCCTTGGCACCATGCCTGCCTCACATGTGAAGGTGCTCAACACTAGCTGATGTCTGCCTTCCCTCTGTCTTTTTTGCCCCATATGTGTCCAGATTGCTTCTGCTGACCACTTTGCTGGGGTTTTGGTAATTCCTGGGAGCAGTTTCTGTGACACAGGGTTTATAGGTCTCAATTGTCTCTCTACTCACAACCATTGTGGGTTTTGGATCAACCCTTCCAGCTACTGTTTGGGCCTCTGTGGGCCTAAACTGGACAGAACACTTCTTGCCTGCTGCATTTCTTTGTCTGTCTGTCTGTCTGCTTATCTCATTAACATAGTGAGTGGTGTGGCACTGCCGCTCACCTGCCACACCTTGGAAGCCCTACATAGGGTTGCTATGAGTCGGAACTGACTCTACGGTCCTTAACAACAATAATAATGCTTAGTTATCATCTGCCTGTATCCACTTAAGCTCACAAAGACCCTGGAAGGAAAATGTCTATCTCTATTTTCATTTTACAGATGAGGATGCCGGGGTGCAGAAGGTAGGTTACTCCTGGACGTCCCCACTGTATTCTCCCTTTTTCTTGTTCTGTGCATCCAAGCATGTCTGTGTACATCTATTATTTGTGCCCTGTGGGGTTCTGGGTACCGTACCTAATCTGTCTGCCTTTGAGACTGTGAACCTCTTGGAGCAAGGACCTCATTCACCCTGAGTCTTTACTGCTCAGCTTGAGTCTAGCCCCCAATGGGTGGCGCTGAGTGTGTATATGTGTGTTTAAAAAACCAAACCGAACGTATTCCCGCTACCCCACCCTGACACATATCTTTTTCCTTGTGGGATCATCTATGATTACAAAGTAAAAAATTCCATTTTTAGGGACATCGATTCTTGAAGAGTCCCAGGCTGGAAGAACACATCTACATCTCCTCTGAGTTTTTATTGGTTTAGTTGTTTAATTCTCAATTTATTAAACTCATAAAGCTAATAAACAAAACTCTGAAAACCAATTTTTCTAGAGCATTTGAACATGGATTACAAATCTGATTAATTCATTTCTCTTACACCACGGACAACTATAGAGACAAATGCAGTATTGCTGATTCTTTTACTGCCAGTAAAATAGGCTCTGGAATGTTCTGGGGACATTCCAACCTCTCTGCATGGGTCTTCAAGCTCAAATTTTGGGGTCCATAGAGCATGCACCAGGCTTGGAATCCTAGTAGTGGAATTTTGCAGAGGTCCCTTCTTCTCTATGAGCCTCAGTTTCCCTAAATGTCCAACGTGGATAATGATAGAGGCAGCCTTACAGGACTCAACAAATGGGGACCATGGTCACTGTCGTCATCTCTCAAAGACTTGCAGCTTCCATTCGCCACCCTCACTGAGTGGGAGCTCCCCTGTTTCTGCCTTACTGAACTGGCATTCTTACACCCTGTGACAGCACTTTACAGTTTATGCAGCCCCTCTTGGACTCTCAGAACAGCTCACACCACATGTTTGTGCCCTCTACTCTCAGTGGGTCTCCCCAAGCACTGAAAGTAACCGTACTGGGCCCTTCCCCTAGTCAGCCCTTCCCACACCACCTCTGCAGTGATTCCCAGCCTTCGCTGTCGTCTTCCAGCTCGGTCACTTATTGCACTCCTGCTCAATGGGCAGGGTCACCTCCCAGCTTATAAGGAAACAGATGTTTTCCTCCATGGAGGAGGAACTATTCAAAGTCTTGTTTGCCTCCTCACCAAGGCAAATCAGATCACATGCCCCCTTTACTTCAGACTAATGACATTCAAGGACCCACATACCCCTCACACCTGGTCTCAGACCCTCTGCTCCAGCGACCCAGGTTTCTCATTGCTCCTAGAATGCAGCAAGTCCCTTGCTGCCTCCTTCTTCTTATTGTTGTTAAATGCCATGGAGTTGGTTCTTACTCATAGCGACCCTGTTTAAAGTTTCTAAGGAGTGGCTGGTAGGGTTGAACTGCTGACCTTGCAGTTCAAACTGACATTGTGGTCCAGTACTTATCCTACAGTGCTGCCAAGACTTAATTGCTCTTCCCCTTTCCTTGGCTTCTTTCTGAACTCCTCTTCATCCTTCAAGACCTCACTGCTTTCCCTCATGCCTACAGACTCAGCCACTCTCCAGCTGTTTGTGTGTTTTAAGTCCCTGGTGTGGTGCTATAGGATAAACACTCAACCGCAAGGTCAGTTTGAACAAGGTTGGTAGTTCAAACTCACAGCTGCTCCTTGAAAACCCTATATAAGGTAGCTATGAGTCAGAACCAACGTGATGGCACTTAACAACAGAACTAGAAATCAAGGACTTTGTCTAATTTACCACCACTTCAAAAAGACTTCATTTTGCTTGGATCCACTATTAACACTCATAGAAGCAGCAGTCAAGAACTCAGACGACATATTGCATTAAGCAAACCTACTGTACAAGACATCTTTAAAGTGTTAAACAGCAAATATAGCAGTCTGAGGACTAAGGTACACCTGACCCAAGTCATGGCATTATCAATCACCCCATATGTGTGTGAAAGTTGGACAATGAGTAAAGTAGACTGTAGAAGAACTGATGCATTTGAATTAAGGTGTTGGAGAAGAATATTAAAAGTACCATGGACTGCCAGAAAAACAACAACAACAACAAAAAACAAATCTGTGTTGGAAGTACAGCCAGAATACTCCTTAGAAGCCAGCATGGCAAGACTTCATCTCTCATACTTCAGACATGCTACTAGGAGGGGTCAGTCTCTGGAGAAGTACATCGTGCTTAGTAAAGTGGAGGGTCAGCAAAAAAAGAGGAAGACCCCCAAGGAGATGGATTGACACATCGGCAGCAGCAATGGGTTCAAACGTAACAACAATTGTGAGGCTGGTGCAGGACTGGCCAGTGTTTTTTCTGTTGTATGTAACAGACTCAACTGCACCTGATAACACAAACACCACCCCTGGCGGCTCTGGCATCAAGGAAGTAGTTTGGGAGTGCTTGTTGAATGAATGAATAATCTGGTGAGAAATCAGAATGGGCAACCAGGTTGTTGTTGTTGTTGTTAGGTGCCATAGAGTCAGCACTGACCCATAGCGACCTTATGCACAGCAGAACGAAACACTGCCCAATCCTGAGCCAACCTTACTACTGTTGCCACGCTTGAGTCCGTCGATGCTGCCAGTTGGCCAATCCATCTCGTTGGGGGTCTTCCTCTATTTCTCTGACCCTCCACCTTACCAAACATGATATCCTTCTCCAGTGACTGGTCCCTCCTGACAATACGTCCGAAGTATAAGAGACGAACAAGAGAATATTGGGTATTCCACTTTTGGGGATCAAAGAATGCTACCAGGTAACAAGATAAGTGATTGTATTTTCCCCCTTCCCCTTTATAAATACCCAACTCAAAGTCCAGTTTCCTAACTTTTTATCAATGAAGTGCCATGCATGCCTTCTGCTAGGCTGGGAGTTCTGCAGCAACCCCCACTCACTACACCCTCATCACAAGTACCTGGGGAAGACACCAAGGTGGCCATGTCTGTCCTTAAAGACTTGTCCCTGACCATGACTGATTAAGTCTGGACAACGGACACAAAGTAGGTCAATCAGACCTGCTGGTTTTGTGTCTCTTCCTTCTCCTCCTCCCCCAAGAGCTCTTTGTAAGGTCTCTGCAGGCAGGTGTGTGGCTTTCCACACCTTCAGCACCGGCTGTGTAGCTTTGGAGAAGTCATATCCTTTCTTTTAGCCTCAGTTTCCTCATCTGTAAAATGGGGCTCTTGATCCCTCCCTCACGAGGTGATTAAAACTAGGTAGTTCGAAACCATGTGAGAATTCTAGCCCAGTGTCTGGCACAGTGGTGAGCTTGACAGATGTGTGCTCCCTATCCTCCAGTGAAAGCCTCACCATGGTCCCCAGTGTAGGCTCTAGAATTTTCTTTCCCTCACCTTTGATTTCATTCTGAAGTCCCCTGATCAGATCACTGGGTCTGTGGCTACCTGTCTGTCTGTCCCAAGGGAGGTATGGGCATCTGTCAGACCCTCATCCATGACAATGCGGGCTAGGCAGATTCTGGGCCTGATATTTCCTTTAGAATCTTTCCAGGCCCAAGTCCCACAGTCCTAGATCTGCATAACCCATGGCCCACTGCTGGTAGCACCCTCCTTTCTTCATAGGGACCATAAGACTTAGCCCATAGAGCAGCAGCCCCTCTGTCCCTGCTGGCTGCAATTTCTTGCATTTACTCAGCAAAACCCATGGAGACCAACTCTGAGTCAAGCCTCAGCCAAGAAGCTGGGGGAGAGTCCGATCACATAACAGGATGTATACTTTCACTGAGGTACACTGCACAATCTGGGTGGCTTAAAGAGGTATTAGTTAGTCTGGAGAAGAGTGGGGGACTTCCTGGAGGAGTCAAGAACCTGGTTCTGGAGGCAGAAGGAATGAGTTTGAATCTTACCTCTCTAGCCTTGGGGTAAGACACCTCCACTCTCTGACCCTGTTTTCCCATCTGAAAATGGGAACACAATTCCCACCTTACAGTTAATTATGACAACACATTAACCACTGTGCACCACATGTCCCCCTAGGCTGGTGACAAGGTTCCTATGAGGGAGTGGTTGTAGAACATTAGGACAGGAACACATAGTGATGGGACATAATGCTATTATTATTCCTCATGTGATATGACGTCCATGATTACTTCAGGATGAGCTGGAGCTCACAGGAGCAGGGACAGGACCTTGGACACTCTTGTGGCCTCGCTGCTGTTGCCAGAGTCTGCCTGTCACTTGGAAGCGCTGATGGGGTGTGAGCAGGCAGAGGGAGCTGCCTGGCCTCCTCTCCATCCGACTCGATGACATCTCCCCCACGTGCCTGCCGCGCCCTTATCATTCCGGGCGTAGCTGTTTTTTATTTTGAGACAAAAAGGGGCCTGTTGATGGGAATCCAACTCAAACCAGCTGCAAACATCTGCTTTGATGCGGCGGCGGCGGGCCGGGCGGGCGGCGGCGGG
>NW_006408532.1:5059951-5063850 GCF_000296735.1 Chrysochloris asiatica | reverse complement strand
GCCGCCTCGCCGGGCCGGGGCCGGGCCTGCCGCGAGGGCTGCCCTGGCGCTTCCTGCGGGCGGCCGCGCAGACACAGCTGTGCGGGGCTGCCGCCTCCTTGGCCCTTTGATCCGGCCCGGGGCACTGTCGGGAGCCCCCAGCAGAGGCTGGAGGTCACGGGCCAGCGGCAGGGAGGGACCGGCACAGCCGGGAGCTCTGGGTACCAGCCAGCGGCCAGCCTGGCGGCGAGGCATGCACACGTTCAGTGATTCCACAAATATTTATTTAGCACCTACTATGTGCCAGGCCCTGTCTGAAGGCTGGGGCTAAGACAGTTCGCAAAAAAGACAGCCCCTTCAAGTCTCCATCCCATGGAGCCTGTGTTCCAATGGGTTTGGGACAGGCAACAAATAGATAAATCCGCAGAATATAGAGTATAATCGATGGTGACGAAATGATGAAGACAAATGAGACAGGGACTAGGCAAGTGGATGACAGGGCTTGCAATTTTAGAAAAAATAGTTGTTACTGAGATATGACATTTGAACAAAGACCCACTGGAGGATGTCTATGGATATCTGTGGGAAGAAGGTTTCAAGCACAGGGAACAGCAAATGCAAAGGCCCTGAGGAGGGTGGGCCTGGGGTGTTGGAGGCCCATGTGATTGGAGCAGATGAGTGACTGAGGAAAGGGGTAGGAGACTGGGGCAGAGAGGTATGGAGCTAGGGGACAGATGGGGGACAGATGGGGCTTTTCCTCAAGTGAGATGGGAACCCTGGGAGAGTTTTGAGCAGAAGGGAGATGTGATCTGACTGACATTTTCACTAGAACCCTCTGGCAGCTGATAGAGAAGAGTGTGGGGGAAGCGTTGGAGGTTATTGCAATAATCCAGGCAAAAGATGATGTTGGCTCTGACCAGCTGAGAGCAGGAGGTGCTCAGACATGGTTTGCCCTGGGTACATTTTGATGGGTACAGGAACACGAGAGGATGTGAGAGAAAGAACAGAGGTAAGGGTGAGGCCAAGATTTGGGGCTGGAGCAATGAGAAGGATAGGTTGTCATGAAATGAAATGGAGAAGACAGTGGCAAGAACAGTTGGCATGGAGGTCAGGGAGGGACGAATTAGGAGTGCCGTTCTGGACATGTTAAATCTGAGCTGCCCTCTAATCAGTCATGTGGCTATGTCTATGGGTACAGCTCAGGGAGAGGAGAACCATGCTGCAGATAGCCATTCAGGAGCTGCCAGGGTAGAGGCACACACCAAACACACACTCACACCTGCTCCTACTGAGTAAGCTGCTGTGTTCATGGGCGTGGCACCTGATAAGTGGTCTGACCCCTAGGGGGTGGAAAGGAGACTTAGACTTAGTTATAGGAGTCCCATTGCCATTTGTGGGTGCTAGGGCACCCTGGCGTCCTAATATGGTGCTATAGGATAAAGCACTGCACAGCAGGTTTAAACCACAAGGTTGGTGGTTCAAATTCACTAACCGCTCCTTGGAAATCCAATGCAGGGTTGCTATGAGTGGAACCAACTCCACGGCACTTAACAACAACAACAAGGGCATTCTGGAGATCAGACCTCCTCTGGTGTCAGATTCAAGGCAGGTGGGAGTAGAGCATCAGGCCTCACTGACCCTCCTGGTCCAGGCTAGAAGGGCTGCTAGAAAGTCTGGGCCAATGAAAACGCAGAGCCTCTGATGCCATTTATCAAATGGGGTTGGGGAGGTTTACCTGTATTATTTCATTAGCTGTTAAGTTTGTTAAGTTGATTCTCTTCTCTCTTTTTTATTTCTTGCTCTTTCACTGGCAAACTCAATTATTTGATGAATGATTTATTTATTCAGTCATCTAACATTTATTGAGCACTTACTATGAGCCAGGTCCTGTGCCGGGCTCACAGTAGGGGCCTTTTCCTCCCATCTACTCATCAAACCCCCTTGTGCTTATTTCAGGTTTCCTTCCCCCATTCACACTAAGATCACAGCTCCTGGTTGCCAAATCTAGCAGATATTATTATTAACTAATATTTGTTTACAACCTACCAGGCCTATGTTTTATTTGCACATGAACTGCTCTCCATAAGACCTCTGCAAAATGGTCACTGCTACTTGTAGTTTATAAAAGAGGAAAAGTGATACTTGAGATGGTAACACAGCTTTGGTAGTGTCACAGTTGAATTTCAAAGCTGGGATATTGGTGCTTGGTGTTTTGGACAACCTCCTCCTCATTCTTAAAGCACTCTCCTGCTTCATCCTCTCCTTAATCTTGTCCACTTCCTCTGCCAGCTAAGAGCTGCTGGGCCCATGATCTGGACTGGGGTTGGAATGCCAATGTTAGAGAGGCTGGGCAGGCCCTATGGCTGACAACACAGCTGTTGTCACACACCAAGCGATGCAGAGGTCTTTGGATTTTATCCCAGAGTTTTGGATGGCTAGAATAGGCCAGGCCCTGAGATGTGTGATCAGAAAAGGTTGGGTGATCCAGGGTAGCAATTGATGAAGTGTAAATCTGGTCAGGCAAACTTGCTTTCTGACCTGGGGGTCAAAGAAGACTTCTTGAAGAAAGGTATTTCAACGAATGGGGAGGATTTAAATGGGAGAGTGGAAGGTAGGCTGGGATAGGACCAGAGATGTGCCTGGGCTCTGTGTCGGGACAGGGAAGCAGAAAGGCTTTTTTGGGAGGAGTAGTTGAAAAAGTCAAAGGTCAGAAACAATGGAGGCCATGTGCAGGATTAAGGAGACAGTGAACTAGTCAGGTTAGTGCATAGAGGAGCAAGGAGGGGTGCCAGGCTGGAGCCTTACTTCAATATTGGGCTAAGGAGAAGAGACCAGGTCTGTTTTGTTCCTATTGATCCTCTCACCCATTTACCCACTCATGCATTTATCCAACTCACCCATCCAAACATCCAGCTAGACAGCCATTGAGCCAGCAAGCCAGTCTTCCATCTCCTACCCATCCACTTACCTATCTATCCACTCATCATCCATCTACCCACTCAACTGTCTGTTCACCCAACAAATATTAGGCATTCATCCATGCCAGACCCTGTGCCATGATTTCATCTCTTGAAAAAGCAGAATCTGCCTTTTTTTTTTTTTTTTAAATTATACAACACATTGATTCTATAAGCTGTGCTGGGTGATGGTGAATGAGTAGGGAATAAGACACAGGGTCACTGTACTCCAGGGGCTTTGGGTGAATGGAGAACAGGGAATTCCAAGAGAGAGGGGATCTCAGAAAGAGAAATCTGCGGCAGTGCTGGAGTGCATGACAAACAGGTGACCAAGGTTATGTTTTAGCGCTACCAATTTTGACCCTAACGATTTTGGATTCCCTGCATGTAGACCACAAGCACTTTAATTAGGGTTATGACACCAATGATCAACTTTCCTTGAGCATGTGTTTTCTGGAACAAACTCCATTAAGGCAATTTAATTTTTTGATCAATTTTCTTACTAGTACAGTTAAATAATTTACAACTTTTTCCATTTTCATTTTTATTTTACTAAATTATTTTCATTGAGATAAATTATTTTCCATGTAAAATTTTCAATAAAGGCTTGCTCTATCATCCAGTTTGCACCCATATTGGATTTTACTGATTATCTGATCTAGCTCTCCAGTTAATTTGCAGCCAGTGACACATTTTACCATGAGTAGTTTCACTGCTGTAAGTTGCATTTTGTACTGATTATTTTACCAAGTTTAATTTTCTACAGATTCAGATAGGGTGCTTTTCAACATTACCAACAGAATTACCAAAGTTTATTATCATAAGCTTGTTGTTGTTGGTAAGTGCCGTTGAGTCGGTTCCGACCCATAGCGACCCTGTACAGGGTTTCCGAGGGTGTAAATCCTTACGGGAGTAGAAAGCCTCATCTTTCTCCCGCAAAGCGGCTGGTATTTTCGAACCGCT
>NW_006408532.1:5055794-5059851 GCF_000296735.1 Chrysochloris asiatica | reverse complement strand
TTACGGGAGTAGAAAGCCTCATCTTTCTCCCGCGAAGTGGCTGGTAGTTTCGAACCGCTGACCTTAAGGTTCGCAGCCCGATTCGTAACCACTACGCTACCAGTTAATGAAAACATACTCAGGGTTAAAACCATGAAGTCAAGACAGTCTTACAATATATGTTGGGTTCAGATGTCCAGCTTCAGTTGGGATCCCCATAGACTCTGCTCCTTCTTGCCCACAGACTCAAAGGCGGTGACCAAATTCCCTGAGACTTAAGTTCCCAGGTTCTTGTGGCTGTTGCTCTACATTCTGGTCAGCCTTTGAATGAGCCTGATTTTATCCATGTAGCCCTTAAGCATGGCATCCAGCAACTCAGTCCTCCAGAGGTGAGAAGAGGCATCTCCTCCTTCATTTCCCACCGTATACTCCTCTTAATGTAACCAAGATGTTGTCAGCTTTGTTTGCTCAGTCCCTAAGGATCTCACTGAACAATCTCTTTCACAAAACCTGGACTAAGTCTCCACCTCCCCACCACACACATGCTTCTGCTATTGAAACCAAGTTCTGAAACTGGCATACATTTCAACTAATGTCACACTCACAGGAACTAGCCCAACCCTGCGCTTAGTGCTTAGTGCTTCGTGCAGGGACCAAGAGGTAGGAGTCTCTTCCTTATCCAGGCCAACTAGCTGGTGAAATAAAGACAGAGCCAAGGCCCAATCCTGGTCATCTGGTTGGGACTAAGGTATTCCCTGTCTTCCTGGAGAGGTGGGGAGGTGGTTATCGAGACACAGGAGCATCAGTCACATTGTTTTGGGAACACCTGAAATTTACTCAGTGCCCGACTTTTTCTGGAGCCACAGGCATTCTGAGTGGGAGAACATGTTCCCAGCTGAGAGACCTCCAGGGGCCTAAGAGATCAACCTGAGAAATGGGTTCATTAGAGGAGCAAGACTCCATGCTGAGCAGAAGGGGGAGGGGCAAGTGCTGGAGGAGAAAGTCTGAAGGAGGCACTTGTAAGTATGGGTGACATCTATTTCTACCCATAGCGGATCTGGGCGACTACATCCCTGGGTCCGCGACTGTTCCCAGAGCTCTGGCTCCGGCCGGTTGGGGGCGGGCGAGGAGCGATTCGTGGTGGGTCCGGGCCCTGAGCTCTCGGCCCCGCGTCCTGGCTGGGCACTGCGTTTACGGGCCGCTCGCAGGTCCCTCCGCCCGCCCGTTTAGTGGGTAACTGATCGCCCCGCGCCCCGCCCCAGCCGCCTGCCGCCCGCTCGAGCCGCTTAATCACCGCCCGCTCGGCTGCATTAGCATAGTAATGGCCTTTAAATTGAGCCTCTTTGTTTTTTAATTAAGCTCCCAGCAGGTACAGAGAAGAGCGATTATTGAGGAAGCTGCCAGCGCTAATCGCCCGCAGTCATTTGACAATTAAAAAGCGCCCAGCTTTAACCCTTTACCCGAGCCCGCGGCAATTTCCTCAGCATTTATCCAGCGCCAACTGTGTGCACGCCTGCTCAGAGCGACCCTCCAAGCCCCGCCCCCAGCAACTACTAACACCCGTGTTTTGCTGAGGAGCAAATGAGGCGCAAATAGAACGTAAAGTGCCCAACACAAACAGCAAGGGTGTGGGAAAACTGGCATGGGCAGACCAGTTGCTGGAGAAATACAGCAGCTTGGTTTTTGCGCCATGCACAGTCCCCAACCTGAGACTTCATCCCACCTTATGTTGTTAAGTGCCGTCGAGTCAGCTCTGATCTACAGCGACCCTGTGTAGTGTTTCCAAGGAGCGACTGGTGAGCTTGAACCGCCGACATTGCTGTTCAAACCGATTTTGCAATCCAGCGCATTAACCCACAGCGCCACACCAGGACCCATCCCACCTTATGAGTCGGACAAAAATTTTCTGGCCCTTCAAAGCCCAGGAGGGCACCTCTCAACCTCTACAGCAACAGAATGCCCTCCTATGAATTCCTTGGGCACTCTTCCTCTTCCATAATCTTAAATACTGATGTGCTTACTGTGGACCAGAGATCCAGGGCGTTGGGGACAGTTGTGCATAAGTCAAAAGGTGACCTGTCCATGTAAGCCTATGCACAGACAAGGACAATTGTTCTTGACCCCCAGTTTGGAACACTTTTTTCCTGAAGACAGAGGTTTGGGCTGAGACTTGGGGGTGGGGGGAGGTTGGCTGAGTGGGGAACAGTGAGTGCATTAACCAGAAATCAATTAAGTTATGCCTGGGTGCAGAGGTTGGAGAGGCATGGAACAGGAGGAGGCCGGGGAGGTGGTAACCATTTACTTGAAAACTTGTCTTTTAAAAAAGAATTGAATTTTGAATAGGCAATGCAGCCAGTGGTGTCATATCCAAATGGACCAAATTTATGCACTAAGATTACTCCCACCCAGTCATCCAGGCTGCCCCCATAGGCAACATAAGTCCATGAGCATCCCTCCAGAGATATTCATACATAAAACAGCAAGTGAGTAGCTATTATGCCCCTCCCCTGCCTTTTTCATTCTTATGAGAACTGGCTGAGGTTCTTTTCTGCCTTAAAAAAAAACAACAACCCATAAACACTAACATACTCCAGAATACTAACATATGACTCCATTGCTCCATTGTGTCACCACCTAGATTACAGCTGTGTGATACTCTATTGTATGGGCAAATACTAATTTATTTAACTCAAACCCTGTGGATGGCTGGTGGGTCATTTAAAGGATTTTTGTCTTAATGGCGGGAAGCCATTGAAAGGGTTTAAATGAGGAGTGGTTTGAGTGATCTCCATTTTTAAAAGATTGTTTGACCTACAGAGAAGTGGACTGAGAAATGGGGGGCAGTGCCTGAGAAGGAATGGGGATACCAGCTAAGAGGACTGTGTGGTTGACTGTGCTGCTGGGGTGCAGGAGTGGGAGAAAAGGGTGGTGTAGGGTGTGAAATGAAGGGGCCTGGTGGCACACTGGTTAAGCAATTGGTTGCTAACAAAAAGGTCAGCAGTGCAAAGCTACCAGCCACTCCTTGGGAGAAAGATGTAGCAGTCTGCTTCTGTAAAGATTTATAGTCTTGGAAATTCTATAGGACAGTTCTACCCTGTTCTATAGGGTGCTATGGGTCGGTATTGAATCGACAGCACCCAATAACAACCCCACAGGATGTGAAATGGACAGGGCTTTGGGATGAATGGGGGAGGAAGAGGCCAGGGAGGAGCCACAGCTAAGAATTGGATGTGGGGTAGGGGTTGGGGACCCATTTGGAGATGCCAGGTAGGGCAGTCACCTTGGTCACACTGGACTGACAGCCAGAATAGCATTGGATTCATCACTGGGGCTGGGATCTCCCACCAAGTCTGACTCTTCAGAAATCCAAGATCCGATGGATCTGAGCCCAGCTTCCCTACAGCCAGCCCCAAGCCTAAATCTCTGCTGCTGTGACCTTGAAGCTCCCTCTCCTCTATCCCAGGGTGGGCTACACTTGTGAAGAGTGGGCAGGCCTGAGAAAGCCTGGCATCTAGGTGACTTCTTAATTAATGAAGGGCGGCACAGCAGGTATGGCACCTAGAATTCATGGGGGCCTAACATATCCAGGCCCCACAAACAATTGGGGGGTTGGGGGAGGTGGGGATCCTGGGTCCGGAGGAAGACTGATTCTGCCTCTGGTCAGTACTCTGCCATTGACTCTTCTGTAAGGAGAAGAGCAGATAGGGGATGTCCAGTGCCCCCTCACCCTATCCTGGGTTCTGAACTAGACAGCCCCTTCCTCAAGCTGGACCAGGGAGGGGCTGGGTGGGGGAGCCAGGATGGACACCCTCCTATATTCATGGAAGGAGGCAATAGGTGTGTGGCACTACAGGCAATGAGGGGTTAACCATCTTCCCATCCCCATCTATCAGCCAGCATCTCCCAAACAGACGGACAGACAAGGCAGCTGTCCAAACAGGCCTGTGTACCTGTCCACAGCTCCAGAAGAAGACAGGGCAGTGGCTGTTTACTCTGCTTCCCCACCCCGCCCCGAACACACATACACTCTCTCAGGGACGCAGGCCATTAAATGCAATCTCTCCTTTGGGAATGCCCT
>NW_006408532.1:5050878-5055694 GCF_000296735.1 Chrysochloris asiatica | reverse complement strand
CTCCTGCTAGCCCTGAGTGAGATTCCTAAATACTCATCTCTGAGACAGGGATGTCCTTGCTCTAGGAGGTCTTCAGGAGTTGGTGACAGAAATGGTGGCTTGGCCCAACTGAGTCAGTCACCATGAGTCTGTGGAGCAAAGAGGCAAGGCACGAAGGGTGCCAAAGTGCCTGAAGGACTCCCAGCACAGTGCCATTCCCAGCAATGCTCCCAAGTTCCCACTCTCTGCCAAGGAAAAAAACTGGGCACCTTGTGAGCACATCCAGATCATCTCATGACAACTACAGTCTCAGAGCAGGCACGAGTCCCAAGGAGGGCTCTTAAGGCTTCCTGATCCCATGCTAGAGCCTGTTCAGTTACCTCTTCCTCACATCCCCCCCACACCCTGAACTTCCATATGCTCTTCCAATGTGCTCATTGGCACCCAAATTAGTGTCACTTTTGTGCCTCTTCATTCCCTGATGGTACCAACAGACACCCTTCATCTCTTCCTGAGCCATCATCCCTGGGCCACTTCTCTCTCAGCACCTGTCCTTGCATTTGACCCCTCTTGCAGCTCTCAAATCACCTCCACCCAGCATGTTGAGTTGTTTGTGGGGCCTGGATATGTTAGGCCCCCACGAATTCTAGGTGCCATACCTGATGTGCCTCCTATACTCACTCCCCCAGCCCCTTAAACGTCCTTGCCTTTGGGAAGGGTCAGGAGTTCCCTCTATACCTTGGTTCTTGGCCTGTCCCAGCACTGCCTGCTGTGTGCTTTGCTCTGAGCCGATGTATCTATTACTCTCAGGGGAAATGACTCTTCCCATTTCACAGATAAGGCTCAGGGAGGTGACATGCCTTGTGTCAAGCCTCACAGCTGCAAAGTACCAGAGCCCCAAACAAGAGAGAAATCAGTATATACTGTGACAAAGCACAATGGGAGCATCTTGCTTTGTATGTGATACAGTTCCCAGCACCAGGCTTGGCACAGGTAGACAGTGAAGGATTCACAACTGCCACCAAGTCTTTGGTCCAAGGTGCTCCATAGGTCTTGGGTTTCACAGCCCCACCAACACCTGGGTTGGGGGAAGGCTGGATGAAAACAGAAGCTCCCACTTACCAGTGGTCCTGGTGTATAGGCACTGTCTCTATCCCACTTTGCAGGGGTCCTGTGCTCAGAGACGGACTCTCGGGCACAGTAGACATGGTGCTGCCAGGATTCTGTCCCCTTCATGCTCCCAAAGCCAGACTCTCCTTGGCACCCCCCACCCAATGTGACATCTTTATGGCATATGCTGGGCCTGTGAGGGCCTGGATGGGGCGGGGGTTGGGGTGGCAGGACACCTCTCAAGTAACGGATTGTAAATTCCTGGGCCCCAGCTTTCTATCCCTAACAACCTCCTCCCAGGGCTCACAGCGCCTGTCCCTTCGCAGCCAATTTAAATGAGGGGTCCCAGACCCTGGGTGTAAAGCATTCCAGACTCTGGAGAGGGGGCAACTATTGTTTCTCTGGGAAAAAAATAAAATAAAATAGAATCAAGTTGGGTCTCTGCAGCTTCTAATCATTCTCACATGTGCAGTGTGGTTCCCTCCGAGGACAGCCCTCTACAGTGTGGGAGCCCCTTCCGGGCACGAACCTTGCTTCTCATAGAGCCTGTGAGAAAGGCCTCTCATTGCCATAATACAGTGGAAGAAACTGAGGCTCAGGCAGTGGGAGGAGAGCCTTATGATACTTATGACTGATGATCCCATTTCATAGAGGGTACAACTGAGGCTCTTGTTCAAGATCACCAATCAGTAGATGGCAGAGTCAGCTATCTGTGGATGCAGATAGGCCTCGTGAAATTTGAACCTCGTCCTTCTGACTCTGAGCTGGAGATCTCTACCGTGTTCAGTGTGGTCACTCCGTGTAAGGAGCATTCACTGCCCCTTGGAAGAGGTCTGCTCCCAGTAGTCCTGTCTGGGACAGTCCCTGTCACAGTCCCAGCTGGGACCCGAGAGCAAGTCTGTTTTTTAATAAGGAACATGAATTTACTTGGAAACCCTAGCTTAGGAGGAGGGGGTAGCAGAGGTTGCAGACCACGATTCTCTCTGCCCTTCTGGTGGGAAGTGAGCAGAGGACTAGCCAAGTGCTCTCTCAGGCTGCTGGGAGCCTGGGCTGCGGGGGGCCGCTGCCCTGGGCCTACAGGGAACTGGCTCTGCTCAGCCCTCGCTCTCTCCCCACGTAAGCCCACAGGATATTACTCTGCCTTTGTATGCCTGGTGACCCAGCTGCTGGTTATTGAAAAATTCCACCGCTCGGCACAGGGCAGGCCTGCTGACCCCTCATCCCGGGACGCGCCTATCTTTCAAAAGATATGGGATTAGAGAGCTAGACCCAACGTGGAGCAAAGCCCCGTCTGGGGTGTCTGTGTTTTCGTGGCCTCTCGGGATACTGGCTGGAGTGGGCTCTTGGCGCAGGATTTAATTAGTTGGAATCAGCCTGCGATTACTGCAGTGAGTATTTACCCAGCCACTCTGCAGTCTGAGCCCTGCTCGGAACAAAGATGGGCTCCTCAGTGCTGGCTGGCCAGGCCAGGGGCCCTGACTGAGCCTAGGCCCAGCTGCTGGGAAGGGAGGGCCGCGAGCCTAGCCAGGCTTTCTGCTGGCACACCTCATTTAGCTGATATTTGTGGGTTTTTGCAATGCAAAGCATCTATGTGGGGCTTTTAAAAAATTAAAGCATCTCGAGAAATTTATGGTTGATTTCTGAGCATGGGCCCCTCCCCCCGGCTCATGGCTCTGCAGCGGTGGCTGTGTAGAACTAGATTCACTGGGGTGGGATTGAATTCCTACAGGCCTCACAGGTGAACTGGCTTGGGAGCTGTGCCCAGGATGTCAAGCTCTGTGAGAGTTGGGGAAGTGCCCCCAGCTGGATGGCCCCCTGACTTAATGTCTGTATTCCTCCCCCTCCCCAGTGGTAGGAGCTGGCTCATTCAGAAAGAAGAGGGTTTTCATATACCTCCTGCTTTTCATGTCCACTCACCTGAATTTGCTTGTTACATTTATTGTTGATGTTAAGTGCCATCAAGTCGATTCTGACTCATAGTGACCCTGTATAGGGTTTCCCAGGAGCGGCTGGTAGGTTTGAACCATCAACCTTGCGGCTCAAAATGGCCTTTTGGCCCAGTGCGTTATCCTGTAGCTCCACACCAGGACTCCTGTTACATATGAGGGTAAGCCAAAAAATATTGCTATAAAGTCACAGAAACGTTATAAAAAATGTGAAGCTATTATTTCTCGACATATCCTTTGTCTAGGTCTATACACTTTTTGGTTAATGCACCAGACTGCAAAGCTGTTAGAACTGCAAACGTGGTTCAAGCTCACCAGCAGCTCCTCCGAAACCCTATACAGGGTCACTATGAGTCGAAACTGACTTGATGGCACTTAACAACAACAATACACTTCTGAAGGAGGTATTCCAGTCTCTCTAACTGTAAGACTCATTAACAACCTGTGGTGTGCAGATGATGCAACTTTGCTTGCTGGAAGCAAAGAGGACTTAAAATACTTACTGATGAAGATCAAAGACCACAGCCTTCAGTATGGGTTGCACCTTAATGTAAAGAAAACAAAAATCCTCACCACTGGTCCAATAAATAAGATCATGATAAACAGAGAAAAGATTGAAGTTGTCAAAGACTTCATTTTGCTTGGATCCATTATCAACACTCATGGATGGAAGCATCAGTCAAGAAATCAAATGCCGTTGCATTAGGCAAATCTGCTGCACAAGACCTCTCTAAATTGTCAAGAGCAAAGATGTCAGTTGAAGAACTAAGGTGTGCCTGACCCAAGCCATGCTGTTTTCAATTGCCTCATATGCATGTGAAAGTTGGACAATGAATAAGGAAGACCATAAAAGAATTGATGCTTTTGAGTTATGGTATTGGAGGAGAATATTAAAAGTACCACAGACTGCCAGAAGAATAAACAAATCTGTGTTGGAAGGACAGCCAGAATGTTCCTTAGAAGCCAGGATGGTGAGAGATCTCCTCTATCATACTTGGGACATATTATCAAGAGGAACCAGTCCCTGGAGAAGGACATCCTGCTTGGAAAACTGGAGGGCCAGTGACAAAGAGGAAGACTCCTAACAAGATGGATTGGCATGGTGGCAGCAGCAATAAATACTCTCAAGTGTAACAGTGGTTGTGAGGATGGTGCAGGACTGGGCAGTGTTTCAATCTGTTGTGTATAGGGTTTCTATGATGAGTTTGAACTGACTCAATGGCACTTAACAACAGCAAAAGCAACAATTCTTCCCCCTCCCCAAATTCAGCTCTTTTTAATTTACACCATGTAAAAATGGCAGTTTTGGAATTCTCAAGGGATTCAAATTGTTCTTTTTCAATGTTTTTTGTTTTTTTGGGGAAAAAAAGCCTGAAGGGACAAGGGTGGATAGGGTAAGGTTTCACAATGAAATTCTCATACGACAGTCCTTGCTATACTTGTAGAATGAGCAGATGCATTATCACGAAGGGACAAGATTCCTTGGTGCAACTTTCCTGACCTTTTCCTTGCCAATGCAGTTTTCTTAAAACTTCTTCATAATAAGCCCCCGTGATTCTCCTGTGTCCTTCAAGAAACTCTATTAAGATTATCCCTTTCCTTGTAAGTCCGTCTGCTGCCTATGACTGATTGGAATACCTAAAATGGGGCTACAGCGTACCCAGTGAACGAGGCTTCATGCGGAGCCTTTGCAATACATAAAACTATAGGTAGAAACCGGAACCACATCCAGATCTCCAGAGATGAGAAATCTCCACTTGAAAGGATGAGCAGACCAGCCT
>NW_006408532.1:5046872-5050113 GCF_000296735.1 Chrysochloris asiatica | reverse complement strand
TCAATCTGTCTGGGCGGAGCTGATGAAAGGAGATACAGATGGGTAATTCGTGATACTGTAGTGAATAATGCTTATCAGGACGGACTATGAGGGTTGGAAATGCAAAGGTAGAAGAAGTTTTGTAACAAGGAAGCGAGTGATTAAATCTCCAGGATAGGAGCGGAGACCTCTGGGACCATCAACGGAGAAGAACCGAGAGTGGGACCCTACCCAGAGAAACAGAGATGCCTGAGATGGAGGCAGAGATGATGAGGCGGAGTGATGAAACGACTGGGGACTTTGGACCCAGAGAGGAAAAGGGACTGTGGGCCGAAAACTGGGGGGAGGAGGGGGACGTGTAGGGGGCGGGTCTCTGGGATATATCCTTTGGGTGGTTGATGATGCATGGAGGGGGTTGGAACCATGGCAATGAGATGATATACGATGAATGTAAAACTAAAGTTCCCCCATGTAAAATATCATATAATTCACAATAAAACATTAAAAAAAAAAAAAAGATTATCCCTTCCAGTCTCAAAAAAAAAAGTCACCATAACCTTCTGCGCTAATCTCTCTACCTTGAATTGAACTGACCCAGCAGATCTTCTGGAAAGTCACTGTTTTGATTGGACTTTAATTTCGAAAGCCCCCTAAAGAAAGTAAAGCAAAAGTGTATTGCTGTGAGAACTTGTGTGCAGCCACCTACTGATCCCAGAGACATGCTGAAGCACAGTTTGAAATAAACCTGTGAATGTGTGAACTGGAACTCAAGGAACAATATTTTTTACTTGTATACTTCCATCTGTAGTACATATCTACATGCCTGCAACACATACCTGTATTGTACACACCAACAGTCTATGGGTTCTGCCCATATCTACCTATGTGTACGTTGTCACCAGACATGCACACATCTTACCTGTATTCCTGTATCTGCCTATTTCTGTTGTTTACACATGCCCACAATTTGTTGGTTTTGAGTTGGCTTTAACAACTGTATGTATAACAGAATGAAACATTGCCCGGGCCTATGCCATACCCACGACCATAGGTGCCCACATGTACAAGTATACAAACAGGCCTATAAAGATGAGTATGTTTGCACTTGTATGCACACACATACTATCCACAGATATTAATATTACTCCCTAAACGAAGGATTGCAGATATGTCCAACTATGTATACATGCCTATCTCTGTACAATCATTCACATGTGCAGCAACACAACAGCTTACACACATGTACACAAACACATGCACACCTATGGGCACACCACTAACTACTCACTATGCATATGTGTAGCCCTGGAAAGATGTTGGAGCTATTTTAGGGGTCTGTCTTCATAGGGTCAGGGGCCTGTTTTAGGGAAACTAGTCCTGCCTGACCTGCATTCTGGGAGGTCGACGTACAGTCAGAGACATTATTGGGAATTCAGATGTGGAGGCCTGGTGTGGCATGATAGGATAAGCAGACTGCTAACCACAAGGTTGGCAGTTCAGACCCTCTAGGTGCTCCTCAGAAACCCTATACAGGGTCCCTATGAGTTGGAGCCAACTCCACAGCACTTAACAACAACAATCAGTGCCAGGTTTCTGTCAAAGCTGCCAGGTCAGGGGCCCAGTACAGGGCTGAGGACCTGGTGATGTTAGTTTGGTATTCCCTATCCACAGCTGTCTTCAAGCAACTGCCCAGGAGCCCTGTCCTGGCTTCCTCTAAAGACTTCATCTGTTTTAAAGGCATCCCTAACCTCTGATGGCCAATGGGGCTCCTGCCCTGCTTGAGGCCATCCTAGTGGTGGGAGCAGGGAAGTGGGCTGCCCAGATTCAGAGGGACTCTGGGCTGCCACGTCCTTCCTTTCTACACAGCCCTAGCTATAACTGAACAGATGGTCTCACGAGTACTTAGATAAGCAAGAACAGAGCCCACACTATAACACATATGAAGAGACTTCAAAAAGTTCATGGAAAAATGGAATGAAAAGATAATGAAAATTTTTCCTTTTTGCCCCAGAAGAAACAGTCTAGGATAGGAAGGTTTGGCTATCCTGAAAGTGGCTACTTGATTATGCTGGGGGTGGGGTGGGTGAAGTGGGAAAGAGCCAGGAAATCTAGGCAGGAAGGAGGAGGCTGTGGTGGCTGGTGGCTAAGTCAGCGACCCTGGCTGGGCTCGCTGACTGGCTCGGCTCGCTGACTGCCATCCCTTTCTTTACTCCCCAGCCCAGCCCAGGGCCCCCTGAATCCTCACATGCACAAGAGCCAAGCACCCCCATCTCCATTCTCCTTGACACCATGAAATTTCAATCTGACACCTGGCCTACTTGCCGGGCTCCACTGCTGTTTCTTGAATACACTGTGCACCTTTCCCCTCCAGGCCTTTACTCTTCCTAGGTCTGCTGCCTAAGATGCGTTCCCCCATCCTCTGGGCCTATGAGAGCTTCCCTCTCCTCCTTCCCACCCACCCTGCCCTTCCTCTGGCCTTCCGACTGCAGAGGCCAGGGCTGCTCATTGCTCAAGCTGACAGATAGCCCCCCTTTGCTGGGTGGGACCCTAGACCTGCCACTGCCTCTAGACCCAGTTCTAAAAAGCAAACAATTCTGACTGTGACCCAGTTTCCTTATCCAGTAAAGCATCCAGTGTGGTTTAACAACGAAAGCAAAATGCAAAATGCAAAATGCTTCTTCCAGCACTGTGGTTTGTAAAAGGAATCAGTTCCCTGAGGACTTCTCCCCAGAAGGGCCTGGGAATTGTGGAAGAGGGACAGGAGTGGGTGGGTAGAGGGTGATAAGCTCTTTGGGGTCTGGAAGATGTGGCTTTACTTCCAGCTTTTCTTCATCCTTCCTTTGTGACTTTGGGCCAGAGATTCTGTCCCTCTGAACCTCAGTATCTTCCCCTCTACAATGGGAAGTTTCTCATCTATCTTTATAGGTGGCGTGGTGACTGCTGAGGACCATGCCTAGGAAGTATGATTTCCTCCTCAATCCCTCCAAAGTCTACCTCAGTGGCTGTCTCCTCCCCTAAACACTGAGATCCCTGCAGACCCTGAGCCCTGGTAAAGGTTCCACCCCTGAACCCCAAATACCAAATTACTTCGTGAGCACTTTTCTGCCATTCTCCCACATCTACTCTGTCAGGACACCCAGCTTTTCTTCATCTCTTCTACCTGCCACTTCTTACCTTCCAGTCAGCCATGCTCCGTGGAAACAGTCCACATCCACTAGTGCTACATCTTCACCTGGCATGCCCTTCTTTAACCCAGCTTCTG
>NW_006408532.1:4987781-5045241 GCF_000296735.1 Chrysochloris asiatica | reverse complement strand
AACCTTGAGGTTAGCAGTCCACTGGTTATCCTACAGTGCCACACCAGGCCTCATTAGCTGTTATCATTATCACAGGAGCCTGATGGTGCAATGGTTAAGCTCTCAGTTGCTAACTGAGAAGCTGGCAGTTCGAACTCACCAGGGGTTCCACAGGAGAAAAGACCTGGTGATCTGTTGTAAACATTACAGTCTAGGAAACCCTATGGGACAGTTTGACTGGGTCACAGGGTTCAATATGAGTCAAAATAGACTCTAGCACACAACAGCAATTCTTGCTATGATTTTAATCACTTGTGTTTACACTTCTAGTCTTCCATTACAAGTCAGGCTGCTAACATAAAGGTCAGCAGTTTGAAACTACCAGCTGTTCCGTGGGAGAACGATGAGGCCTCAGAAACCCTATACAGGGTCGCCATGAGTCAGAACCGACTCCACAGCACACCATCACCACCACCATTCTTCCTTTTGTTTTTTGTTTTGTTGTTGTTTTTTCCCTTTCTTTCTTTGTCCTCAATTGACCATCTTCTTTTTCTCTACTGCCTCCCTTTCTTTCTAGAGCAGACGAAGGATCTAACAGCACAAAGGTAATCTGTCTTATTTGACCTGGCTCCCATGATGGTCTCATTCCTCTTGCTCCAGCCCTCTGGACCCTGAAATTCACCCAGTACCACCTCTGGACCTCTGTTCTCGCTGTTCTCTCTCTCTGGCTGCACTCTGCTCTTCACCCTTCAAGGGTAAATTCTATGGGAACTTCCTCCAGGGTCCCTGGCCTCTTCCCCAGCATCCTCCTGCAGGCTGTTCAAGTCCCTGGGACCCTAGAAGGCAAAGAGCCAGGTAGCCAGATTCATTTTCTGCCTCTCCTCAAATTTCTCAGACCTCAGTTTCCTCATCTGTAAAATAGGGCACATATAGTAGTTACCTCACAGGTTGCTGTGAGACCAGGGATGTGATGCCCTCAACACAGGTAAGACCCTCTACATGGTATTAAGGTGAAAAGTATTCTCTACTTCTCTTCCTGTCTTTGTTTCCATCCCAGCCCAGCCATTCATTGTGGTCGGCACTTGAATTAACCCTAGAGACAATGGTGCAGCCCTCAGGAAGGGCTGTGCCCCCCTTGCTGGGATTGGGGTGTCTCTAGGCAGGAGGACA
Source organism: Chrysochloris asiatica (assembly GCF_000296735.1). NCBI lineage: Eukaryota > Metazoa > Chordata > Mammalia > Afrosoricida > Chrysochloridae > Chrysochloris > Chrysochloris asiatica. Next base: position 5,044,092 of record NW_006408532.1, on the reverse strand, counting down.
CAGCTGAGAGGCCCCAGGCTGGCATGGCAGGTCTGCTGAGGAGGCGGGCTCCCAGAGGGCTGACAGGGGGTGGGGGGCAGCTGGTGCTTGCTCTGTTCAAAGACCAGCGATTCTCCACGGCTGGTGAGGGGCGGGTGGGGGTGTCATACAGCAACCCTATTCCCCACACCAAAGAACACAGACCATTCAGGGGAGGGGGCAGTCAGGATCAGAGACTGGGTGACTCCACCCATGCAACCCAGCATAGAGCACACCAGCAGGACGTTTGTTTCTCTGGAAAAGCACCCCCACCCCAGACACGTCCCCAGAGCAGCCCCGGTAGATGCAGCCCCGCTGGCCTCCGGCGGAGCCCCGTGCTGGGAGAGCCTTTTCTCCAACACTCAGTAAATACTCAATACTGCATTAAAGCAATAAATAGTCATTTTAAGGAAACCGAGACTCAATTTAGCCACCAGAGTCAGGAGCAGCGGTTAGCAGGGCTGCGGAATGTCACCACACAGCTGGCAGCCCCGCCCCCGCGCCCCAGCCGGGCTTGGAATGGGGAGGCCAAACAATGGGCCATGCCAGGCTGCGCTGCCCCTCCCCCAAATCAGGTTACCGTGGGAGGGGGCCTTTGGGGGGAACCCGGTCCAGCCGGCAGCTCCTGGGAGCTGGAGGAAGTCAGAGAGGCTGGAGGGCATGGTGGGAACACCCCACCCCCACCTGAGGACAACAACAACAATACCAACAGTGAGAAGATAAGCACTTGCTTGGTGCCAAGCATGGTACTAAGAATGGTACGCGAATTATTTTATTTAATGCTTCAACTTTCTAATGAGGTAGATAGATATCTTTATCCCCAATTCACAGGTTGGAGCTCAGGAAGGCAAGTTAATTTGTAACGATCAGGAAAAACCGTGTGCAACCTGGGTCCTTATTAAGCACCATGTTGCATGTACAGTCTTGGTGACATGTTCCCATTCTACAGACAGTGGAAATGAGATTTTGAGGGGGGAAGGAACTTGGAGACCACACCATGTGGCTCCCTGTCCATGGTTTCTTGGCCTGGTCCAGAAGGGTAGGGATGTGTTATCTTCCTTGGGCCTGCCTGACTGATCCAGTCGGGGAGTGGGCTGGGCTGGGGGAGACTTGGGGGCCTGGGCCTGTGACTTGGCTTCCAGAGTATGTAGGCAAAACAAACAAGGCTCCTCTGTGAAGGGCTGGAGGATTTGTGCTCATTGCCATGGAAACTGCACAGAACGTAGGGAGGGGAGGGGACCCTGGCCTGTAGCTCCCCTTTACACTTGTGGGACCCCCACAGCCTCAGACCTAGGGCTGGCTGAGGCTGTGGGTGGCCTACAGGCTGCTGAAGGCCAAGGAGTGGCTGAGGCAGCATCCTCTTCCACGTGGCATCCCCCTGGCTGGGGTTGTGAGGTAAGGGCCATGGTTGGTACTATGGCTCACACGGCACAGGACTCAGGCTTGGTCTCTGTGGGAGCTGTTGGCACAGGCAAGAAGAGGGAGCCCTGCCGGTCAGGATGTGCCAAAAAATACGAGGCAGAGATAAGAGCAGCAACTCCTACCCACCCAGTTAAAAATAGCGACATGCTGGGAGGCACAAAGGCCTGGGGATTCCCCAAAGACAGTTTGGCCCATTGCCCTGGCCCCACGGGATGGCCTGGTCTCTGATGAGCCCATTTCATGGACCCCAGTGCCCTGTCTTGGAGGAGGTACTCTTGAAGTGTAAGCACTAGTTATGTGTCAGGCACAACCTGGCAAGTGATGTGCAAACCTGGCTTTATCCAGAATAAATCAGAGTGAGGATAACAGTAGCTTCAGTTGTTAATGTTTATTGCACAGTTTTATGTGGCAGACACTATTTTAAATATCTTACATGTTTCACCTAATTTTTAAAAATGAGGAAGACCTATTCCTATCTCCATTTCACAGATGAGGAAACTGAGACTCATTGAGGTCAAGTCCTTTCCCAGTTACACAGCTGGGAAGTAGCAGAGCTACTTGAAACCAAGCTACTCTGACCCCTGTGGTTGTTCAGCTGAGTAAAATAAGGCTCAGAGAGGTGCATTCACTTACCCCAGGCCACACAGCAACAGAGTCAGGATTAGAATTCAAAGTTTTCCTGACTCCCAGGCCCAGACCCCTGTCTAAATCTTACACAAGTCACTACAGCTAAAGCTGTCCTCACTAACAGTGAGGTTGTGTCTGTTTATTCTTCCCACTTGGAAGCCCCGCTCCCACTCCAGCCTCCCTCTATCTGTTAGACCCCAACCAAACCAAGGACACCAGCATCCCCACTTGCCCCTGGTGGCACAGTCCCACCTGGAGGAAGGCCAGGCCAGGGCCTAGGGCTGCCCTGTCTAGACATTTCTCGAAACTCGGCAACGGTGGCCACTCTCTCAGGCCCAGCCTGATTGGGCCTGGCAACAATGGGCCCTCTGTGCCCAGCTTGGGGCCTGCTCCAACAAGCCGCCCACCAACTCTCAACCCAACCCCAGCTCCACACATTTCCGCCCATACCTCCCCAGCCCCCTGTGCCCACCCCGGGAGCAGGCATCCTTTCCCCTGAGGGCAGGGTGTGGGAGCCACACATGGCCAGACCAGGGAACTGGTTCTGCCGAATTCCCAGGGCATGGCTCCCAGGCTGGGAGCCAGGAGGTCTCCAGGGACAGGAACCAGGCTGGACGCCATGCACAAGCCATGACATTTCAGTCCTGGCTTCTCACCCTACTTTACTACTGAGGAAACTGAGGCTCAAAGGGAAGCCCCTGGTGAGGGAGAGTCCAACAGTGGGTTATTGGGAATGATATGTAAGTCCATTTTTCCTGGGAGGTATAACAGTAATAACAATCAAACAACAGCCATCGTCACTATTACTGTAATTGTTATTATGATTTGGCCACCAAATACTATGCATTCCCTGGAGCTAGGGCTTGTGCTAAGCCCCCACATAGGCCATCTCTCTCAGTTAACATGGTCTCCTGGCACCCTATTAATCCCATTGGTGCAGATGAGAAAACTGAAGCTGTGAGAGCTAAAGTCATTTGCCTAAGGCCACACAGCTGATAAGTGGCCGTCAGGTCAGGGGTACTAGGTCCACCTGCGGGGGGCTAGAGGTATGCACTTTGATGTTCAGGCTCTGCAACCCTGCAGGTGCCCTCAGAGCCTGGTGGGCCTAGCTCTGGGAGAAAGGCCTGTTCCTGCTGTGGTTCCACCTCCACAATCCCTGCATTGTTGATTCATTAGGTAATTTCCCTGGAAGCACCAGCTGTTCAGAGGGTGGGGAGATGAGTGATTGAGGTGGTTGGGGGCTGTGGGGGCCACTGGGCCCGAGGGGGGGGGTCTGCAGGCCTGCCCAGGCTGGGGCAAAGGTCAAGCCTGGCCAGGTGTCCTCCCACTCCCACTGTGATGGCCACACCTTGCAGGGACCCCTCAGGGCTCTGAGGACACTGAGGGGCAGGCTCAACCCCTCCCACCAGGGCCTGGCATTCCCAGGTGCCTACTCAATGCAGGACCACAGCCCCACCATAGGCTGGCCAGCGGGGGCGGGGAGGGGGGTCCACAGAGCCTAGGGCTCCCTCTTGGCCAGCCCAGCTGAAAAGGGTAGCAGGAGGGAGGGTCCTCGCTCATCTCTAGCTCCTCTGAGGAAGCCTCTCCATGGCCTCCGGCTGGCCCATTAAACCTGCTCCACTGCCCAATAAACAGACAGCGACCATGTGCTTTGACTCAGAGTCAGTGCCCCCCAGGATGTCCTCCACCCACCATACTTGCAGCAGCTGCCCTCGCTATGTTTGCTGCCCTATCCAGGGTGGCTCAGAAACCTGGCTTGGCCCTGATATAGCTCCTGGTGAGAAGCTAACCTAACGGGACTTGATAGGCTGCCCTTCGTGTGTGGGATGTTCACGCTGGTCCCAGAGCTCGCTCTGTGTGAGGGTGTCTACTGGCCTCAGAAGTGGTCCTGGGTGGGAGTGTGTTTTCTACTCTTCAGTCTCCTCTGGTTACCTCTTACCCATCCTAGATCTTAGTTACAACAATTGCTGGATGCCTTCCCAGGTGTCCGCCATGAGGTTAAGCACTCCTGCTCTGACGCTCTGTATTGTGTGTTCACAAAGGCATTTACCAAAGTACCCAACCCAAGAGCCTCAGGAGGGCATTCCTGGGCCTGGCGTTATTATGACTGCAGCCCTAGCTCACACCAGGTGCTCAGGGAACACTAGTTGTTAGTGAAGGAAGGAAGGAAGGAAGGGATAAATAAACAAAACAATCACAATCACGTGCTTATCACCAGAAGTGTCCACAGTGGCTCTGCAATCACCGGGATGCACTACTGCACTCCTTGCCTTTCTCTACACATACGGTGTTCAAACCCACCAGCCGCTCCTCGGAAACTCTATACAGGGTCACAACCGACTCAGCGGCACATAACAACAACTGTGAGTGCTCTAGGCTGGACACAACCTCTTTACAAATATTAACCCTTACAGTGACCTTTGGAGGTGGGTACTGTTACTACCACCAGTATACAGAAGAGAAAACTGAGACATGGGAAGTTTAATCGACTTGCTCAAAGTCCCCCCGTGGCCCAGCTGCTTGGCCCCAGACCACCTGGCTACAGCTCCCATCACTATTCTATTTACATTGACCTCAAAAGTCATCTCCAAAAAACAAAAGTCATCTCCAAGTGATTCTATGCTGATTACAGAAAGCTCACATTGCCTTGGCCAGGACACCCTCTAAGTTAGGTTAGATATGCCAGTGTCCTGATAAGTGTGGAGGAGGCTGGATAGGAGAGAGCTAGTCATGCTGAAATGGGGGGTGGGGGCACCTTCAGGGCCAGACCATCAATGGCCCAGCTGGGGCAGAGGGGGGCCTCCTGGGAGCACTGTGAAATTGCCATTTTCTACTGAGGGGCTATTGCTGGAGGGAGTTTTCCTGGGCCCAGCTGGGAGGGGGTCAGTGGGCGCCCCTGGACACGTTCTGCAGAGGTCTGGGACCCTCTTCACCAGCTGCCCGGCACTGGTGGTTAGGACAGGAACCAGACAGGCTGGGGGCAAGAGTTGCCTGAAGCTGTCTCGTACTGTGGGGGCAGGAGGTCCATTCAGGCCGGTGACAGGGCCCTTCTGGGGCCAGACAAAAGGCACCAGGCTCTGGGATGACAGACAGCAAGGAGTGTGACTGTATGTGTGTGTGTGTGTGTGGAGAGGAGGCTCCAGCAGAGCCTCAGTCCCGGGAATGCACAGCCCAACTGCCTCTTGCACCATTCTGTGCAGGGTCTTCAGTCCCTGGCACAGACTTTTCTCCTGCTAGGAAGTCCTCCCTCCCCAAAACCAGGCCTGAGAGGGTCAGGGAGGTCTCCCAATTTGGATTCCTGGTTTCTCCTGCTGCAATTAATGCAAATGATTTTCTGAGGTTCTGGCTTGATAATTTGATTATTTGTTCAGCATTTATCTTAAGCAAAGTGGATGACAAATAACTGCAAACTAATGTGATAAAAACCATTTACAAAGCTGCCTCGTTCGGGGGCCTTCCCCTAACTATTTATGACAAGGTAATAATGCTGCCGCGTGCGTCCGCCTGACTTTAAATTGGTTACTTAGAGGCATGATGGATGAGGGGCGAGGCCACCTTCTTCAGAGGAGAGCTTCTGATTTCTGATCTCATTTTTGAAGATAATGAATTATATCTAATTAGTCCTTCCCAAATCTAATCAGGAGGTGGGAATTTGGACCGGAGGGAGGGGGCTGCCAGGCAGGAGGGAGGGCAGAGGGTCAGCAGGCAGGGTGTCCGGGGACCCCTGGAAGCCTGGCTGCCTGGGGGAGGGGGTTGGCTGAATTTGAGGCTAACTTGCTTTTAGCCTACTCTCTACACCTTGACCAAAGGGCTCTTCCTGAATGGTGTTCAGCTCTGACAAGTCCCTTTCTGGCTTTAGACCATTTTGGGTCCCCTTTTCCCAAACCATGAACCCAGAATTCAGTGCCGTTTGCAGGCTTGTCCCCTGCTGCTGTTGGCCTCTTCTCTTACTTTCTCTCCTTCTTCCCAAGACCCCATACTCCAATGGTCCAGCCACTACATTCTCTAAACATAGCACCCTTATTCATGCCTCTTTGACACTGGGTTTGGCTACAAATTTTCTCTCTGCTCACCTCAACTGAGAATCCCCAACTCTACTTTCATGGCTCAGTTTCCTTGGCCCCTCTTCTGGAAAGATTTCTCCCATCCTACTGTTACTCCTTCAAGGGAAGCCCTAGTTTACCAGTGTATGTGCTGATGACTGGATTCTTGGCCCATACTGGACCTTAGTGCAAAATGAAGAAAGTACCTCTTCTTCTGACCAGAGATAAGTCTATGCCAGGTGAACAAAGGTGGATTTCAGTCCCTTTTTATCCCCTTGGCTGAGTGCCCTTGTGCAGTGAACCACCTAAACAATAGTGTATATATACAGCTCTGGTTGCCCCCCCACCAAAAAAAAGGGAGATCCCTGGGGTCCTCTTGCTAGGTCTATGTGTTCCATGCTGAGTACAGTAGCCAGCGTACATGTCTTCACTAGTTCCCTGCGGAAAGCCTGCCTGACTGAATGGGTGAGGAGCTGCATGGCTGTGGAAGGGGTTGGGTTCCAAAGTTAGGATGCACTGTTGCCTCCCACATGAGATTTCTGGTAAAGCTCAGGGTTCCCTCCCCACCTCACTCTGGCCCAGAACACAGCCAGGCAACTCCTTGCTTCTTGTATAAGGTGATCCTGAAAAGGAGTCAGTGTTGGATGGCAGATATACACATCATGAACAGAGTTCTGTTTGCAGAGAACTAAAAGTATAATCCTGTTGTGGTGCTGCAAACCACAAGGTTGGCAGTTTAAATTTACCAGCTGCCCTTGAAAACCTATACAGTGTAGCTATGAGTTGGAACTGACTGGGCGGTACTTAACAACAAAAGTCTAATCAAATTCCCAAATGTGCATTGCCTTTTTTGTGCATTTTGTGTGGCATATAAAGTACCTGCCCAGTGTTTTTGTACACAACTATGTTCATGCTCCTGTAGTTCATTATTTTCTTTCACGATCAGATGTCTGCTATGTCAAGCTGGTGACATCTACCTTCATGAAATGAATGTTTCTTCTTACTATAAGTAGTGCTTTTATTTTTCTCACATAAAACTTGATTTAAGGATTCTTGGTAGAGTAGTGGGTTACACTTTGGGCTGCTAACCACAAGATTAGCAGTTCGAGTCCACCAGACACTCCATAAGGGAAAGATGAGGTTTTCTGCTCATATAAAGATTTAAAAAGATTTAGGAGCTCTGGTAGTGTAGTGGTTATGAATCAGGCTGCGAACTGCAAGATCAGTAGTTTAAAACTACCAGCTGCTCTGCAGGAGAAAGATGAGGCTATCTGCTTCCGTAAAGATTTACAGCCTCAGAAACCCTGCTCAGGGTCGCTATGGGTTGGAACAGACTTGACGGCACTTAACCACAACAACAAAAAAGATTTATAGTCATGGAAACCCCTATACAAGGTAGAATCGACTCCCTGGCACATCACCACCACCACTTGTTTTAATCTGTAAAATCTCAGGGGAAAAAATGTAATAAAATAGTCACATAATTACACAAATGCTGCTTACATTTGTGTAATTTTTTTTTTTGTGCCATGATTATATTATATCAAAGATGGCAATAGGGCCAGGTGAGTATTACCCCCTAAGAGTGTAATTCGCTCCTTCATAAGGTGGTGGGCAAAAGAAGATCTGGGGATGGAGGGTAGTTTGAGGGTATTGGTATGTATCATCCCAAAATGTGGTCACAGGAAAACTAAGGTCTGCTGTTCCTCTAACTCAGCAGTTCTCAAGTGAGGGCAATTTTGCCCCCTGGGGGACATTTAGTGATGACTGGAGGCATTTTGGGTTGTTATAGTTGGGGGTGTGGTGTTGGTGGCATCTACTGGGTAGAGGTTGGGATGCTCCTGAACATCCTATAGTACACAGGCCCCCACATCAAAGAATGATCCTCTAATGTTAGTAGTGCCCAAGTTGAAAAACCCTGTCATGTGGCAGTTTAGACTCCCATCAGAGAAGTCAGCTTAACTTGCCAAGGTCAGGAACAGCTGAGGAAGGAGCAGGAGGTTTATACTGCCACCCTCCTCTTCAGGCTCCTAAGCTCTGCCTGCCCTGGGTCTCATAGGCTCCCTGGAGGATCACAACCCTTTCTCAGCCCCTAACCCACTGCCATCGAGTCAATTCCAACTCACAGTGACTGCAAACCTTTCTCCCATGGAGCAGCTGGTGAGTTTGAACCATCAGCCTTGAGGTTAGCTGTCCAGTGCTTATCATCCTACAGTGCCACCAGGGCTCCATGGTTGGTTGGTTGGTTGTATGCCACCATGTCGGTTCTGACTCACAGCAATGCTGTACAGGGTTTCCGAGGCTGTACATTTTTACCGGAGCAGAAAGCATCATTTTGCTCCCATGGAGGAACCGGTAGATTCAAACTGCTGCCCTTGCGTTTAGCAGCCCAGTTCGTAATTCACTACCAGGGCTCCTTTCAGGACCCCATGTGGTGGTATGCACCATGGAGTCGGTTCTGACTCATAGCGAACCTGTACAGGGTTTCTGAGGCTGTAAATCTTTATGGGAGCAGAAAGCCTCATCTTTCTCCGGTGGAACAGCTGGTAGTTTTGAACTGCTGACCTTGAGGTTAGCAGCCCAACTCATAACCACTATGCTACCAGAGCTCCTTCCGGGGCCCCATTGTTGTTGTTGTTGTGAAGTGCCGTCAAGTTGGTTCTGACCCATAGTAACCCTGTATAGGTTTCCAAGGAGCAGCTGGTGAGCTTGAACCACTGACCCCTCTGAAATGCTTCCTCCATGGTAAGGAACCCTGGTGATGCAGTGGTTAAAGTGCTTGCTGCTAACCAAAGGTCTTTGGTTTGATGGGAGAAAGATGTGACAATCTGCTTCTGTAAAGCTAGCAGCCTTGGAAACCCTGTAGGGGCACTTCTACTTTGTCCTATAGGGACAAATAGTGAGTTTAGTTTTTGGTTTCATCATTTTGCGTTTGGTTTTTGGTAAGGTCAGCAGTTTGAAACTACCAGCCGCTCTGCAGGAGAAAGAGGATGCTTTCTGCTCCCGTCAAGATTTACAGCCTCGGAAACCCTGTACAGGGTTGCTATGGGTGGGAACCGACTCGACAGCACATAACAACAAGTCCGATATGACGGGACCAGGAAAAGTCAGATATTTGACACCTGACCCTTTTCCTTGTCTCATATGAGGCACACCTGCAGTAAATGGATTTGGGCCTGGGGTGGGGGCGGGGAAGTTCTCTTGATGAGCTCATCAGCCACTATGAGTTCTCAGCCCTTCCTTATTTTCTAGTCTATCTTAGCTGCTCGGCTGCTCAGGACTCAATTTAAGCTTACTCTCTTGGTAAGTGATCAGCCTGGTACTTCATTCATTTCCTCTGCACTCTCTAGGGATTTGATCCTCCTCTGCTTTAATTTTTTTGTTGTTATATTGGTAAAATATATACACATAAGATTTGCCATTTTAATCACTTTTAAGTATACAGTTCAGCAACATTAATTACATTCACAATGCATTCAATCATCACCAGTTTCCATGAAGGAACTTCAAAAATTAAAACAATTAAAAGAAAATGGAATTTTCTCACAATCTCTTTGAAGCCCCATCATATTCCTAAAACTTTTCACCACCGCAAACACTCTGTACTCATTGAACAATAACTCCCCTATGTCCCTTCTCCCAGCCCTTGATAACCTCTAATCTCTTTCTGTGAATTTGCCTAAACTAGATATTTCGTATGTGAATAAGTGAGATTATACAATTATCTGTCCTTTTGTGTCTGACTTATTTCATTCAGCATATTTTTAAGTTTCACTCACATGATAGCATGTGTCAGAACTTCATTACTTTTATGGATTAATAATATTCCACTGTATGGATCTACCACATTTTATTTATCCATTCATCTGTCAAAGCGCACTTGGGTTGTTTCCACCTTGTAGCTATTGTGAATAATGTTGCTATGAACATATACCTAGGAGTGGAATCACTGGGTCATATGGAAATTCTATATTTAACTCTTTTGTGGAACTACCTAATTGTTTTCCAGTGGTGGCACCATTTTACATTCCCACCAACACTGCAGGAAGGCTGCAATTTCTTCACATTCTTGACAACATGTGTTGTTTTCATTTTTAAAAACATACAATAGCCATCCTAGTGGGTGTGAAGTAGTAGATTGTTGTGATTTTACTCTAGTTATTATTATTATTATTTTTAGAAGAGTTTGACTCTGTCTCCTCTTAGTAAGCAGCAGGTGTCTGTTATAAACAAAGAAACAAACCAACATCCATGGAGCAGCTGGAAGCCAGTTACTCTGAAACCTTCACCCACATTATCATTTTCCATGATCAAAACTGAATCCTTCAACAACATGATGAATGTAATCAATGCTACTGAATTATACATGAAAACATTGTTGAACTGACAAATGTTTTGCTATATATATTTACTACACACACACACACACATACAAACCCCTGCAGCATTCAACCTTGTGAACAGACTTAAAACCACTGAATTGTATACTTTAAAATGGTAAATTCTAGGTTATGTGAAATTTTATGTGATTATATTTCATAACAAAATCAGCAACATTAAATTTCCATTCCCAATGTTAGTATGAAGGCTTAAACAAGTGAAGTGATTGCTTAAGGGGGATTCATTCATTCAAAAAATATATTTTCCTAGCACCTAATATTTGTCTGGGTGTCTTGGTGTGGCACTGTGGGTTCATGTGCTAGACTGCAAAGTCATTTGAACCCAAGGTCAGCAGTTCAAGCTCACCAGTTGCTTCTTAGAAACCCTATACAGGGTTGCTATGGGTCAGAACTGGCTCAATGGCACTTAACAACAACAACAACATTTGTCTGATGATCTACTTCTAAGAAAAACCAGCCTTTGAACACCTTATGGAACATAGCTCTACTCTGACACACATGGGATTACCATGAGTCAGGGTTGATTTGATGACAACCAATAATGGTAATGCTATGTGCCAGTCACTTTTCTGGATGTAAGGATACATCAGGGAAATAGCAAAAAATGATCCCTCTGTATTGCTTACATTGTAGGGAACTTCTCTGCTAGTAAAGGGCAAGGCTAGACTTCCAATCATCCTGAAGCTCCCCTGTCTACCTGCTGCGTACCCGTCTGTTTTACCTCTTGGGACAGAATTCCTCTGTACTGGGCAGATGCCTCCCAATTTCAAGTGCTCTGGCCACTCCCTTAGCCTGATCCAGAATCCTTTTCACTCACTCCTCACTTATACCTTAGTTCCCATCTCCTCCAGGAGAACCAGCTAGGGACCTGGAGCAGCGAGGGAGCTTAGCTCTTCAGATCAATGAGGGCCACCACAGGAGGGCTGAGAGACAGGGTTACCAGGGGCACCAGGGCTGAGGGGTGGTCAGGGCTGTGCTGGGGACAGGTCTGGCTATGACTCAGACCTTTGGGGACCTCTGAAGGTTGATTATCTTACAACAAATGTGTAAACCTTGATCATATTTATACCCACTAGTTCCCTGGTTCCTCCTAAGAGCCTCATGAGGACGGTATTAGCATTGTCCCCATTTCACAGGATAAAGGTTGGCTGGAAAGCAATATATTCAGGGTTGGGTGGCACACCTGCCCATCTCTTCCCACTGACTCACTCTATCTCTTGTGGCATGCCCAGGCCCTGGCATCCAGAGGGCACTCAACAGTTGCTCCTTAGTTTCTTTCTCTTGAGCCAGTGCTCAGGCCTTGGAACTCAGGTCAAGGAGGAGAAGGCAGAGTTGACACCCAAAAAAAGTCCCCTATTCTGGGATGTGTGGCTACAGTTAGAGCCAGAGTGAGCTAAACAGCTGCTCCCTCCCCTGCTCTAACCCCATGGTATCTGTCCAGCACTAGAGCTAGGATACCAAGCCCACCTTCAAACTTACCTCCCACTCATCCATTCATCATTCACACAAACTAAATTCAGAAGCCTGCTTTCCACCACATTGACACAAGATTCACAACACTAAACCAGACACAGTCTCTGCCTTCAAGTTATTTGCAGTCCCTGGGAAGACTGGCGAGTAAACAGACCATGACAATAAGTGTGATCAGAGCCCGGGTGGGGGAAGTCCAGTCAGGAAGCCACAAACCCAGGCACAGAGTCAGGAAGGCTCCCTGCAGGAGGGGCAGGAGTCACCCAATAGGAGGAAGCAGGGGTGGGTATAGCACCCAACAGATGGCATGGCATCCTGGAGCCCTGCAAATAGTTCAGAGCAGGAATACCTGGTAAAGGACCAACCATGTGGGCAGGGCAGACCTTGCAGCCAGCATGTTCTGTGTTATTATCCTAAGAACAGAGGAGCTGTGGGAAATCTGGGATATGGCAGTGATATATGAAGTTTGTGTTTCAGAAAGCAAGCCAGGTTTGCAGCTCACCAATGGGTTGCTAGGTCCAGTGGGCCAGGAGAGGGACGAGTCAGGGCTTTAGTGGGGGTGGAAGAGTGAGGTGGAGAAAGGGAGAGTTTCAGAATTATGTGGAAGGCGAATGCTTTATGACTGATTGTACATAGTAGGGTTAGGATAGGGAGAGGTACCAAAGCAATACCCTGATGTTCAGCTTGGAAGCCTGATAGATACAAAAGAAAAGTCCTTGAGGTGGGAAGAAGGTGGGTGTAATTGTTGTTGTTGTTGTGAAGTGCTGTCGAGTCGATTCCGACCCATAGAGACCCTGTATAGGGTTTCCAAGGAGCAGCTGATGAGCTTGAACCACCGACCTTGCAGTTCAAACTGACTTTGCAGTCTGATGCATTAGCCCACAGCACCACACCAGGTGTAATTAGGTGGGTGTAATTATAAAAGGGCAACAGAGGGATCCTGGTGATGGAACGGTTATATATTTTGTCTGTGAGTGTTGGTACACAAACCTACATGTGAAAATTGCATAGATATATACATACCCATTCAAAAATGGCTACCCGTACACAACTTGGAAAATCTAAATAACATCAGTGAACTGTATCAATAATGGCAATATCTTAGTTGTGACATTGTAACATTGTACTGTAGTTTTTAAAAGATGTTACCAATGGGAGAAATTAGTTAAACAATATAGGGGCTCTCTCTGTATAATTATCTCAAAACAAAAAGTTTAATTAAAAAAAAAAAATCTACTTGGAAATAAAGCCATCAAACCAGGCAGCATGGGGAATAGGTGACAAATGAAGTCAGTACCTAGCACAAAAAGACCCAGATCCCTTACCAACTCTTGGACCTGCTGCCCTACCCTGCTTTGGGACAACCCCTGACCCTTTGGGCTGGGTTTCTGTTTCAGTTTTGCCTTGTCCCTTGGACTGGACCCATCTTGCTCACCTGATTTGGCTTTTCTCTAGAAATACCTTAGCCTGAGGAGCCATATTGATGCATTGATATTTTCACCCTCTCTGTCCTTGCTGTAATAATGAATGAACTGTGATGCCACTAGTTCCCATCCTCTCATTTCCATAGGCCCCAAGCTGTCTGATTCCCAGATGGAGGATCCAGTCTGAGGGTGAGTCAAAAATTACCCACACTTTGGTTATATTAAAACACCCGTCCACATCCATGACTGATGGCAACATTGAGTGTGCAGGTGAAATCGTTCTGTTTAACAGGTAAGTGGCAGTGAATTATGTGGCAAATCATTTGCAAATCAGCCATGGTTCTGCCTATGAAATAATTCATGACAGACTTGGGTTTCAAAAAGTTTGTGCATGATGGGTTCCGAAACTACTTACAGAAGAGCATAAACAGATGTATCTGGATAGCTGCAAACAAATCTATTTGAACCCATACTCAAAGGGAGGTAAAAGGTTTTATATGTAAATCATTACTGGTAATGAGACATGGATTCATCGCTATAAGCCTGAGAGTAAACGCCAGGCAGAGTACAGAATGGAAACATCTTCAATCACTGACCAAGAAAAAGTTCAAAAGTCAACCATCAATTTGAAAACTGATGTTTACAGTTTTCTGGAATTCTCAAGGGCCAGTATTGGAACATTATCAGGCGAAAGGTTGAACAATCAACAGTGCTCATTACAATGAGATGCTCACTGAAGAGCTGAAGCCTAAACTTTGGATTAAAAGCAGAGGACTGCTCTCCAAGAAACTTGTGCTCTTGCATGACAATGCACATTTGCACATCTCTGCTCAAACTGTTGACACTCTGCAAAAAGTCCTTTTGAGGTGTTAAAGCATCCTCCCTATAGTCCTGATCTCTCTCCATCAAACTTTATCATCTGTTTGGTCCCCTGAAAGCACTGAATGAAGGTTTACCTCTGATGAAGAAATGAAGACAGTGGTGCATTCATGGCTCACAGCTCAGCCTAAAACATTTTTTAACAAGGGAATATGAAAGATTGTTGTCAGATGGACAAAGTGTATTGAAAAGAAAGGAGATTATGTTGAAAAACTATGTATTTGTCTTTTCTAAAAGTTGATTAAACTAAATTCTACAGCCAGAGTGTGGATAATTTTTGACTCACCCTTGTACATCATGACACAGGTTGGGGTCAGGACCAGTATCACCAAGTTATCTAGGGTTGATGTAACAGAAATACCATAAATAGGTGGCTTTACCAAATAGAAATTAATTTTCTCACAGTCTAGAAGGCTGAGTCTGAATTCAGGGTGTCAGCTCCAGGTAAAGACTTTTTCTCTTTGTTGGCTCTGGAGGAAGGGTCTTAGTTTTTTTAGGTTCTGCTCCAGGGTGATCTTCATGTAGTATCTCTCTTCCCCCATCTCTGTTCTTAGCTTACTTTCTAAATCTCTCTGATATCTCTAAAGAGATTGACTCAAGAACACTCTCCACAAATCCGTTCTCATTAACATAACAAAGACAACTCATTCCCAAATGGGATTTTAAACCACAAGCATAAAGGTGAAGATTTATAACATATAGTTTGTTGTTATTGTTAAGTGCCTATATAGAGACTCTGTATAGGGTTTCCGAGGAGCAGCTGGTGAGCTTGAGCCTCCGGACTTTGCAGTTCAAACAGTTCTGCAGTCTGGCATGTTAACCCACAGCACCATATTGGGGACACATAATTCAATTAACAATAGTCTACCCTTTGGACCCCTACATTTTATGTCCTTGCTACATGCAAAACACATTCATATCATCCCAAAAGTCTTAAATCAACTCCAAGCCAAAATCTCATCTTCTGAATCATCTAAAGAAATGTGGGTGAAACATTAGGCATGTTCCATCCTGGAGCAAAATTTCTCTTCATCTGTGAACCTGTGAAATCTAGAATACAAGTTACCTGCTTCCAAGATACAATGATAGGACAATAACAAGGTAGAAATATCCATTTTAAGTGGGAAAGATTGGAGAAAAGAGGGGATAACAGACACCAAGCAAGTCCAAAACCCAGCAGAACACATTACATTGGCTTTGGAGTCTTGGTGTGGTGCTATGAGTTAATAATGAATGCTCTGGACAGCAGTCGGTTTGAACCACAAGGTCTCTCTGGTTCAAGCTCACCAATAACTCCTTGGAAACCCTTTACAGGCTCACTATGGGTCAGAACCAACTCCATGGCACTTAATAACAAAAACAGCTTGAAAAGAATTCTGTTTTCTGAGACCACCTGGGCAATGACCCCACCCTTCAGATTCTAGGTGTTGGCCACCTTCTCTGAATTCTGGGTGGAGACCCCTTGGCCTTGGGCTGCAGCTTCACCTTCTAGCCCCATTCTCTTAGACCATCTCTACCCCTTTGACCCTGGCAGGCTCTGTTCTTATGTCCCTTGGCATGGCACCTCTGCCCACTCAGCTTTGGGTGGTAGCCCATCCCTCAGTATACCTTAATGGTAGCCCCCCACACTCTGGAACAAGTCTTTGAAAACTAGGCCACTGATTCCACCTTTGAGATCTAGGAGACTGTGGTCCCATCCTTTGGAGCTGAGAAAGCCTTGTTTCTCACGCTCCTTTCAACAGTTCTGCTGATATCCATGCTGCTCCAGGAATGTTCCTTTTCTTTCCTTGGAGAATAAGAGATGTAGATCCTTTAGCTTGTTCCCTGCCTATAGAATTCCATGAGGCAGACAGCTTTCTTTCTTTCTTTCTTCCCTCTGTTCCCTTCTGTCTAAGCTGATGGGTTTTCTGCTGTGGTAGTTGGTTAGATCCATCAGTCACAGGCTTAGTCTCTTCAACAAAAGATTGTGTAGCTGCATCCTTGGTGAACATTCTAGGACATGTATCCTTAATTAGCACAACAGAATTTTCCAAATCTTTAAGTTCTATTTTCATTTGCACTGTTAATTTTAAAGTCCATTTTTAAATTCTCATGCATTTGCTATAAATAGCAAGGAGAAACCATACAACTCCTATAAGATCTTACTCAGAAATCTCTTCAGCCAGATATTTCAAGTTCATCACTTACAAGTTCTACTGTTCTACGTGTCATTGAACATTTGAAAATACTTCAGACAAGTTCTTTGCCCTTCTTCATTGTCCAATTGCATATTCATTTTCTTTTAAAGCCTTACAAGAAGCACATTTAATGTCCACATTTCTAGCAACATTTCACACTTCAGATGTCTGTTAGAGTAACACCCCATTTCTATTACCAGTCTTGTGCTGCTATAACAGAAATGCCATACATGGGTGGCATTAACAAACATTTATTTTCTCACAGTATAGGAGGCTAGAAGTCCAAACTCTGAGTGTTTGCCTTAGGGGAAGACTTTCTGTCAGCTATGGAGGAAGGTCTTTGTCTCTCTGAGCTTCTGCCCCTGGATGATCTTCAGGTGTTTTGACATCTTTCTTCTTTTCCATCTCTGCTTCCTAGCTGGCTTGTTTAATTTCTTTTATATCTCAAAAGGGATCCACTCATGACACATCCTACACTAATCCTGTCTCATTAACACGACAAAGACAACTTATTCCAAGTGGGATTATAACCACAGGCATGTGGTTGGTGGTTATGTGCTGTGGAGTTGGTTCCAACTCATAGTGACCCTGTACAGGGTTTCCAAGGTTGTAAATCTTTATGGGAGCAGAAATCCTCATCTTTCTCCCGTAGAACAGCTGGTAGTTTCGAACTGACATTGTGGTTCGCAACCTGATTCGTAACCACTATGCTACCAGAGCTCCTTAACCACAGGCAGAGAGGTTAGGATTTACAAGACACATTTTTTTGAGGCAAAATTTAATTCATAACACCAGAGAAGTCAAGAAGCACCTAGGCCAGTCTCAAGTCTGGAATTTGAACTCCTTTCTTTTCCCTCTGCCCAGAGCAGATACACAAAATGGCAGATAGATGTGCACATGTGGATACACATGACACATAGACCTGCACACACAGAACCATGTAGACATGCATAAAGACATGTGCACACATATACCCCGGAGCCCAAAGCCTAGCAGGCTGCCTCCCTGCCCCCCACCTGCAGGTAGGCTTCCCTGCCAGGTGCAGTTATCACGCCCCAAACAAATCCCCAGCTGATAAGGAGGCTGCCTTTGAACCGGAGCCCTTCCCTCCACTATGATCAGATAAACAGGCAGGGAAGAAAGAGAAAATCCCCACTCTGTCTCTTCCTCTGACTCCTGCTGTGCATAGGGGCTGCCTGGAGGCCTATGGTCCCCCTCCCGCCTCGCCCCCCTCTCAATCATGCTGTGGATCACAGGCCCGGTGACAGGCCGCTCCTCCGGTTTCGGTTTTAATTCAGGGACTTGTAGTGGCAGCCGCAGGCAGCAAAACTGGGAGCCTCTACACCTGGGTCTGATGGGCCACTGGCGTCCCTTGCAAGGGCCTTGTCTCAGGGGCCCTTGTTTATAGGATTCCCCCAGTTTGTGGGGTCCCCCCTTGGGGACCTAGTTTGTAGGATTCCCCCATTCAAACTAGATTGTGGAATCCTCCTTATCTAAGACCCTGACTTATAGGTCACTCCCCTTCTTGGAGGCTGATGGTTTATAGCACCTCTTGGTGGGGTCCCTGGCTTGTTAGACCCCCATTTCAGGACCTGATTTCTAGGGACCTCCAGTTCAGATCCGGGTCTGAGAGAGCTGCTTTTCAGAGAGCCAGGATCACATGGTCCTATTCTCAGACTCCAACCTTGGTGCGCTCACATTTCAGAATCCATGTCTTGGCAACCCCTTCTCCTCCCCACAGGCCCAGGCACTGAGCCTGATGAGGTATCAGGAGAGGAATTGCAACCTGGGGGAAGGGGTCAGGCAGGGCGGGGAGAGGGACAGCGTTCCCACGGCCCTGCCTGGGGCTGAGGTGTAATTAGAGGTCTCAGGTGTGTGTGTAGGGGAGGGGTGGGCTTGAAGAGCCTTCATTTTCTTTATCCTTCACAAAGACCCCCAATAGGGGCCCACCCCTCCATGTGAGACAGCTCTGGGTCTTATCTCTGAGCTGACCCCAGTTCCCTATGCCTTTACCCTGTCCTGAACCTATCAGTTCCCCACTGAGGACAGGGGCTCTCAGGTGATAGGGACCTGTATGGGACTTGGGGTCAACAGACCAGGCTGCCCTGCAGCTGAGGGTGGGTGGGGAACCCCTCCTGCGCCAGTCCCTCCATCCAGGTGCCTCCTCCAACTCAGCTGACTCAACAGAAAACCCCATGATTTATTTATGCCCAGGAGCAGCCGGCCTAGGATGCAGGATGGAGGAGTATCCATTCAGCCCCAGAGAAGAGAGAAAGATGAGGGAGTGGGAGGGACAGAAAGAGGGGAAGGGAGAGGGACAGAGAGTCAGAGAGAGGGAGAGAGAAGAGACCTGCTTCCTCCAGTCTGGAGCCCTATCCCGACCCGGTCCTCATGTCCCCAAGTCCCCACATCTGATGGCGTCCTTCCCCATCACCGCCTCATCTGGGCCTTAGCAGACCCAATTACTTATAATAAACAATTCCGTTTATCTTTATCAGAATCATTATCTAAATTGGCTACATGACACATACTGTTCTCTAAGTGCGCCCCGGGGAGGAGGGGCCATAAAAGCCGGGTTCTGCACTCCGTAATTATCCCTCCATGGGCCATAAACCATTACACTGGTGTTTAAAATAGGTATGGCGAGCAGTTTCCCCGGGCCCACAGAGGGCCGCCCGGGGCACCCACAGAAAGGATGCGCTCAAAGTTTTGCTGCAGCCAACAACTTCAGCTGCTCTGTGGCTCCTAACGGGCTTGGCTCAGCGGGCCCTGGAAGTCCACAGGAAGGTGCACCAGGGACTGGATCAGTGGGCAGTGCCCAAGCGAGCACAGCAGCTGTGGGCCAATGCTGGGGCTCTCCCTGCTGTGCTCCTGGCATAATTAGTGTTCTCTTTCCAGGACTGCTCACCCTCTCTCCCCCGCTGCTGACTTTGGGTTTTCCTCACTGTTTGCAGAGCGCCTCCACCATCCGTGGGTCTGGTCTCCTCCTTCCTGTTCCCAGGGAGGCCCACATCAGCATCTCACCCGTGATTAAAACAAAACACTGGGCTGCCTCCTCCGAGCCCCTGCCTGATATTCCGCTGAGCCGTCAGAGCTGAGACTCTGGCCCTGTTTTCCCAGAGGCCCCTATTCCCTCTGGCCTCTGGAGGGTTGACCTGATGTGTGTGCATAGCAGTGGCCCATGCCCCTAGCAGCCAAATCCCTAGCTTGATGTTCCAGGACAAGATGCCCAGACTTTTGGGCAAAGCATAACATGAAAACCTAAAACCAGTTCCACTGAGTCGGTTCCAACTCACGGTAACCCCATATGTGTTGCAGTAGAACTGTGCTCTGTAGAGCTGGCTGATTTTTCTGAGGCACCTTTTTGTGGACCGAAATCTCCAATTTTTCGGTTAGCAGCTGAGAGCATTCCTAGACTCCAAACAGTTTCAAATTAGATCACTGTGATCCCTAGGGCTTTCATTGGCTGATTTTTCTAAAGCTGATCACCAAGCCTTTAGTGCTAGTTCTGCTGAAACCTATTCAGCATTGCAGCAATATACAAAGATGGGTGGTGGTTATACCTGAGGAGCACTGACCAGGAATCAAATCCCAGTCCTGCATAGAGGCAGAGAAAGTCAGAAAGTCCTTTCTCTGAGACCTCCTATGCCCAGACTACTGAGGGTAGGAGGATGCCATAACAGAGGGGATTCCCACCCCCACCCCCACTCCCCAAACCTGGCAAGCCTTTGCCTGAAGGCACAGGGAAGAGGATGGATAGGAGCTTCCTGGCTGAGAGCAGGGGGAGAAGGACATTCTTGAGAGCAAGTATAGCAGGTACGACCGTCTGAAGACAGTAATCAATAAACTTCAATAACATGTGCCTGTAACAGTGGTTCTTTGAGGTTCCCCAGACCAGTGGCCTGAGCATCACCAGGATAGGCTAGAAATGTAAATTTGTGGGCTCCATCCATTATGTAATAAAAATCTGGGGGTGGGAATAACAATCTCTGGTTTAACAAGCCCTCCAGGTGATCCTGATACATGCTCAAGTTTGAGAACTTGGATCAGATGCGGGATAGGGGCTGAGAGGGTGCAGAGAGAAGTTGGAAATGTTCCTAAAAGCTTTTGAGTCCCTGGAAGGATACTGGAGGGAGGCAGAGGCAATTGTTCAGGGGAGGGATGGGGCGGGGGCTGAGGTTGTGGTTGAGAGGATGAAGAGAAGGGGACTGATCCTCAGATCAGTTTAAGGGGTCAATTGGCCAGGATGGAGAAGGTGAGGGAGAGAATGAATCAAGGAAGATGCAGGTGTTTTGTCTTTAGTGACCCAGGTGGTGGTGGGTGCCTCTCACCAAGCAGGGGGCATGGAAGGCCAGGTTCTAGATGAGTGGGGATAGAGATCATGAGTTCAGATTATGCTGGCTCTAAGAGACCTTCAAGGTCCATATATAAGGGAGTTCAAGATACAGGTGAAAATGCTTTAAAATGATGGCATTCTGGTTCTGGGAGTTACCTGAGAATAGAAGAAGCTAGAAACTATTACCCCTACTTAGTTACCTGGCTTCCCAACTAGCAGTCCCCACAGTTGCAGCCTCCCAGTTCTGAAGACCCTATGATCCTGGGAAGCCTGTGTCTACCTCTGGCAGCCAGCATCTAACTGATACCATCCGTGATCTCCAGTTGGAGAGTTATACATTCATCCATTCATCCATTTACCCATCTGGGCTCCTTGAGTAATTATTTTTCCTAGCCCTAATTTAACAGATGAGAAAACTAACACTAAGTGAGGTCACCTGCCTATGGTGACAGAACAAACAAATGAAAAGAGTGGAGATTTGAACCTGGGTCCTATCCCCATCACTCACCTAAATGGTACCGATGTTTTTTCCAGCTGTAGAGCTCTAGTTCCACCTGATTCTCCCAGAGCAGGAAGGAGACAAGCCCCCAGGAGCAAGCAGACCAGCAAGGCTGGAACCTGCCTTCGAGGGAGGCCCAGGGAGCCTCGTGGCCTCCTTAATGTGCCCATAACTCATCCCTGGGTTCACTAATGTTCTTGGCTATTAGTGCCGAGCACAGCTAAGCAAACTACAAAATATTCCTCTGACTCAACAATCAATTTCCATATTGTTACAAATGGAGTCCACGCCTGCCACGGTTCATTTTTCTTTGAGTCTTTTTTTTTCTCCCTCCCTTCCCTTTACCCAGTACAGTGAGGAAGTTATTACTGGGTGTTATGAATTTCGCAATGTGTTGAAAAAATAAAAATGCATACTACATGCAGTCAGGGCCACATGCTGGAAAGCTGTCTTTCCTCATCACACATGGAGCTGCCAGAACAGAGGAAGAGGATGATAGAGATGGTGGGTCCTTGGGGACAAGAGGGGTGGAGGCAGATATGGATTCTCTAGGGAGAGAACTCACCCAGTCAGTGCCCAGAGCTAATCCTGCTTGGGATTTCCCAAAGGACCCAATGTGACTTTGTAGAACTAAGACCTGGGATTGCACTAAAACATCTGGATTTTCCTGTAAGCCTTGCCACTTCATGTATAGTCTAAGACTTGATACATTCTTGAGCAGGAGCTGCAAGCTCTGCACATCCTCCCAGTGTGGCTTTCCCCTGGTATCTGGATTCCTTCCTGCATCTGCCCAGCCTCAGACCTAGAGCCACTGACTCGGCATCTCTGAACATTAGTGTGACTCTATTGGAAATGCCTTTCTGCTACAGTCCATCAAGTGGACTCCATTCTCCTTTCCAAGTGCAGTCTTTGTACCTCGGTGCAAAGCTGCTGTGCAAGGATGTTCACCACAGCAGTATTTGTAATAGTGAAAAACAGGCATGAACTGAACTGTTCAACTGATAGGGGACTGGTTTAATAAACAGTGGACCAGTGGACTTTGAGATGGAGCTGAATACACTGACATGGAAGGAACTGCTCAGTAAGTGAGAAATACTAGTCACATAACTGTATGTGCTGCACGATCCCATTTTGCCAGAAGGTTATGCATGTAGAACGGAATGTAAATGTGTGGAACAATGTCTGAAGGGATTTATTCCACCTTCTAATGGAGTTTATCTCCAGGGACTGGGCTTGGTTCCTGTGGGGGAGGGGAGAGTATCTGTTACGTCTTGTTTATACGTTCTGTATTATTTGAATTTTTTCCAAAATGTATGGCTTTTTGTGATAATAATTTTTCTTTTAAAGATATTTGTTTGAAAGAGTGAGTTCATTTGTTTCCTCCTACAGAAAACGTTTCAAAGCCTACCAAAGCATAATGTATTAGTTCTTCCCTTTAGGTACCCCTGAACCTTGGCCATTAAAGCACATATCATACGCTGCCTATATGCTCACTATTAGACCTTGGCCTTCTCAATGTTAGAGGTCAGCTGTCCAATTTACCTGAATAGTTCTGGAGCTGGCACAAGGGGTAAGCTC
Organism: Chrysochloris asiatica; assembly: GCF_000296735.1. Lineage (NCBI taxonomy): Eukaryota > Metazoa > Chordata > Mammalia > Afrosoricida > Chrysochloridae > Chrysochloris > Chrysochloris asiatica. The sequence goes on along the minus strand of NW_006408532.1, from coordinate 5,021,219 downwards.
CATGAGAGCAAAGACCTTGTCACTAGAATAGGGCTTCACACAGAGAAGGAACTCACAAAACATTTGCTGATTAGACTAAATGTTTGGTTCTGAGGAGCCTTGTCTCAAAGAGCGAGATTCTGGTCATCCCTCATCAGCTAGAAATGTAACCCAGAGGCTAAGGGCTTGACTTACAGATGTGCAGAGTGGCTGTATATTCTGTCTAGTCATCTTATATTCTATCCAGTCATCTACTTGTCTATCTCCCCCAATGGACTGTGAGTTGATGCCTGTAGGTTTCACTATTTTGTCGTTTGTCTACCACAGGAACTGTCATGGAGTGGACCCTCTGTGAATATTAGATGGATGAATGGGTGGAAGGGTAAGTGGATGGATAGATACATGGTTAGATGGTGGGTAGGTGGATGGATAGATAGATAAGCAGGTAGATGGTTAAATATGTAGGTAGATGGGTAGGTGGATGGATGGATGGACAGACAGATGGGCAGATGAATGGACAGAAGGATGGATAGGAGGGTAGGTGAATAGATGGTTAGGTTGGTGGGTGGATGGATGATGGATAGATAAAAAGGTGCATGGGTGGATAAATGCAGGTGAGAGGAGAGGAGTCAGCACATACTCTGCCATAGATACCTCAGATATTCCTCTTGCCATCCACATTCTACCCTGTATAAAAGTAGAGTAAATTAAGGGGCTCTGAGAAGAGTCTGGTCCAACACTCTGCCCCTGGACACATTGCCAGATAGTTAGGAATCTCTAACCTCAAATTAGGAGAAGAAAGAAGATTCTGGCCTATGTTCCAGAGGCTTGCGTTGAAGCCATTTCCATCTTCCTTCCTTCCCTCCTCAGTTTCTCTCTCTCTTGCCCGTTCTCCATGAAACAATCAGGGTGCCAAAGTTTCCTACTTCAAACCCTTTTGTGTCTCCCTTTGGACTCTGGCATCAACTCTAACTCTTAAACATGGCATCTGAGAATTCTGAGGACAGCCCTGCTTTTTCTCTAGCTCTATCTGCAACTGCCACCCAGTGACATCCTCCTGTGGGTCCACCAAGGTGACCCTGGAAGGCAAGTCCTCTACCCTTTGATCTTACAAATACCATCTCTGACTTTAAGGATCAACACGTTGTCATCTCCTGCATGGATCTTGATCCCCCTTCAGGATCACTGAATTAGAGGTGACCCTGCCCTATGCCAAACCCTAGGGCATCCCTTTAGCACAGTAGGGGTCTCCCTGGTTTTGGAATTACCAGTGTCCATGCCTGTCACCCAGACTGGATGCTCCCTTAAGATAGTGTCTAGTCTGAGTCCTATCCATGTTCCTTCACTGGGCTAAATGGCCCAGAGGAAGTGACAGTGAAGAGTTAACTGAGAACCAAGTATAGAAGTTCTAGAGAAAGATGCTTGCCTTGATCTGGAGGAAATAGTGTCTTTGAGAGGTGGGTTTCTTGGTCTGAAGAAGGGTCTTCACCAGGGACCTACGGTGGTGTGGTGGTGACCTAGTCAGATGAACATAAATCAGGAGTAAGCAGGGCCCAGTAGAAGAGAGAAGCCAAACACCTTTCACAGGGAAGACAGACAACAGGAGGCAGGGCAGGAAGGGAGGGCAGGAGAAGCCCCCAGGCCCTCTGTCCCTGTCAGCTCGTGGCAAGGATTCCGAGGAACTCAACATAATTGCTCAAAGACCCTGACTTGTTTGAAAGAATCCTAAATGAAACACACCCATCTCTACCAGCACTGAACTCAGGAAGCTGTATCCAGGAACTTCCCTCAGCCTCCACCATGAGCCCACCCCAAGTTTAAATTGTCTCCTCAAACCCTACAAGAGGGGTAATGAGTCTGAGGAGGAAAATGGGGAGCATCAAATTTGGGGAACAACTGATCCCCAAAGGTAACTGTCTTGAGGCTGTTGGGAGTGGGCAACTAGGAAAGGGAAAGGCTGCCATCACGATGCATGCACAAGTTATTTTGGGGAGGGGAAGAGTTAATGCTTTTCTTCTGTCTTTTTTGCACTGAGCCCACCATGCTCTGTTCACCATTAAAGCTTAAATGGTGACTTGGGAGGAGCCTTCCCGTCAATCAATAGCCCGTCCAACAAACAGGTTTTTCAAAACCACAGTTTATAGATTTCTCTTCCCATCTCATTCTTTAATCCTGACAGCAGCTAAGCTGATAGGGGAGACTCTCCAACCTCAGAAACCAGTACAGCAAATACCCTGTTGGTTGGGGTATACAGGACACAGAATGTCCAGGAGGACCCACACAGGTCCAAATGCCTGGTTACCTGGCAGAATGAGATGGTTCCCACCTGGCCTCCAGATGGCCCTTTATCAGCCAGCCTCCTCTCCTTTCTTCTGCTGGGCCTAACTGCCTCACCTGCCAGGGGTGGCAGTGTGGTCCAGTGGTTGAATCTCGGCTTTGAGGTTGTCTAGACCTGCTTTTAGGTACCAGTTATGCCCCTTCCTGGCTGTGACACCATGGCAAGTCATTTGTCCCCATCTGAACCTCAGTGTCCTCATCTATAAAGTAAGGATACATTACCTATTATAATGATTCAGTGAGAAAGCACAGTGCTGGGCATATAGTAAGTGCTCCATACAGGTTGCATAGTGTTGTTTCTATCTAATCTCCTTTTAAAATTCCATGGGCCAAGTATGAAAGGGACTATAAGGGAACCCATGATCACACCCTGATCTGTGAAAAAGAACCTTACTTTTTCCCAGGATGCCCAGGGCAGCCCTAGTTTATATTTGTGGTCCCAGTATAATTTTTAAATAACAATCTGAGAACTGACTTGATGGCAACTGGTTGATTCCTTTGAAAATGACCCAGTTTGGCCAATGAATGAAATAGTCACCTTATTTGTTGAACTGTTCAGCTGTGTCAGGGAAAAACAGAAAGTCATTAAATCTTGTCTAATCCAGGAGTTGAGGTTGTGCTCCCCACTTGCAGCGGAGGCAACTGAAGCTCAGAGAGGGTATGTGACTTGTTTAAGGACACACAGCCAGGAGGTGACCAAGTTGAGGTTTGAACCCAGGCCTGTATGTGCCCACTGCACTGTACTTTCCACATTCATCTGTGGTGCTGGGCTCTATTGGGAGATGCAGTTGAAAGATCAGGGAGTTATCACTCCTGGGGGCAGATGGAGGCCCTGGGGACCCAGTTCCTCCTACAGCTGTCTCCATACACCCACACACACCTCCCTGGCCCTTCAGGCAGGTTACAGAGAGCAGACCTCACTACCTGGAGAGCCCCCTCCTCAGCTGTGCACACACAAGCCAGCCTGCCCCAAGATAATGAGCTGTGAAGATCTTATCAGGCTCCTGACGGCTGTTGCTGTTGCTAGCTGGCTGCCCACCACAGCCTCAGCCTCCTCCCAGGCTGGAGAATCCTGTTTTCTTTCTTAAGTGGAACATCAGATTACTCAGGTCTGATTTTACTGATGATTGTGGGCATGGGGTAAGGGAGAGGGAGAGGAAAGGGGAGGCCCTCTAAATACCTAAACAGCTCTCACAACTGGGGTGAGGCAGTTTGAAGGGGGCTGCTTATCCATCACCTGCTAACAGCATCCCTGTCCACACCCAGGGCTAACAGGGTTCCAATCCATTTTCCTCCCACTCCAGGGTAGGAGTTTCTGAGTGAGTCATAAGCCAATTTGTCTCAAACCTCTAGAATGGGAAGGGGAGTGGTCTGAGATAAGCAACCAAAGCATAGCTTTCCTTTGTTTCCTTCTTTAACATTCATTCACTCACTCACTCAACCTCCAACAACGGACCCTTAATGGTATCTGTGCTGTATCAGGATATAAGAGCCCTCAGTAAATGCCTGTGCAGGTGGGGTGGGGCACTTACCTCAGCAGACAGTGAGGAAGGCAGTATGAGGAAGGCCTGGGCAGCTAGGGGGTCTAAAGCAGGCAATTGGAAAGGCCTCCTGTCTTAAAAAAAGAGGTCTGGTAGCGTAGTGATTACAGGGCAGGCTGCTAACTTTAAGGTCAGCATTTAGAAAATACCAGTTGTTTGGTGGCAGAAAGATGAGGCTTTCTGCTCCCGTAAAGATTATACCCTTGGAAACCCTATACAGGGTCACTATGAGTCAGAACCGACTTGCTGGCACACTACCATCTGTCTTAAAGGAGTTTACCAGTGAAGAGAAGGGAAAAGGTTTTCTTGGTGGCGAGAACAGTGTTGGGAGGGGCATGGAGGTGTGAAAGAGAGGTGCATGTCCAGAAAAGTGAGACCTGGGGGTGGGAACAGGATGCTCAGATAGAGCTGGTGGGGGTGGGGAGTGGGGGGTGGGGTGGCTGCAGAGGAAGGGGAGACTGGGAACAACTTTGAGCACCTGGCATCTAGACTGAACTCTTTCGATTGGATAGGGATATCATGAAATGGCTGAAAGCTAAGGTTGAGAATGCTAACTTTGGCATTGGCATTCATTCATTTGTTTCCACAGTCTTTCTGCCAGTCTGCTAAGCACTGATATAGCAGAAGGTGGACACTGTAGATCAGTGAGTAGGACAGAACCAGCCCCTGTCTGTTTGGGTCTCCTTGGCTAGCTGGGGACACACATCATGAATACTCAGTTACCATGGAATTAGGTGCTGAGACACACAAGACAGTTATGGGCTGTATAAATGTTGGAGTGCGTTTGGGGGCGGGGAAAGGAACATGTCCTCTCTGAGTCTTGGTTTCATCATCCATAAAATGGGGATAACTGTAGTCCCTGCCTCATGGATTTGTGAGAGAATGGATATGAAGTGCTCTCCACAGGGCCTGATCTAGAGTTGGGACCCCCTTAGCATGAGCTGTTTCCCACATTTAAGTGGGTGAGTAGTTGTGTGGGATTAGCATTATCTACAGCACTCATGGAAGAGGGACTGGACACAGCAGAAACCTGGGAGAGATGGCCAAGTTGAGAAGGGAGCCCACTGGGTAAAACAGTCTCCTGAAGACAGAGCCCACTCACTGTGATTGAGCCCGTAGTCCAGCAGGTTATGGAAGTGAGAATGACACAAGGACAGAGTCCAGGACCAGCAATGCTGAGAGATTGAGGAAAGAAAAGGAGGAGGGTCTCAGTTAAGGGGTGACCCCCTTCTCCCTGTGCAGTCACACCCAGCCAGCCCTGGGGAAACTACACTATGGGGCAAGATGGTAAAGAGTGGAGCCTCTGAAGCCACACACACCTAGGTTCACAGCCTGGCCCTGCCATTAGCTACTGATCTCAGGCAGGAGATATAAACCTCTGAGAACTTAGTGTGTGACTCTATGAAATGGGGATAATAACAGTATTTGCACTTGATGAGGACGCAATTAGATAATGCATGCAAAGATTAGCAAGCTGCTGCTCACAAAGAGTATTCAGTAAAGGGTAACTTGAATTAGTATTATTCCCGTATAAAATCAGTATTATTCAACTCCAGGTTCCTTTACACTCTAACAAAGGGAGAATTCCAAACCAGAACTTGGATCTGCAGGTTACAGAGGAGACTGTACGGAGCCCCCTGGAAGGCCAGGGAACTTTTATCAGAGCTCTCTCACCATGCACCATGCCAAGCTGATGGCCCTCCTAGCTCACTGTCCAATGCCCCGTGGTACCCAGGAGAGAAGGTCTCCTTCTATTTGCCTTGTATCATGTCCCCTGCACACGTCCAGCACTTTTGGAGTGTCTCTGGAGAGAACAACTGCTGGTAGCCTGGCCTGAGCGGTCTGGCCGGGGCAGGCAGCTCCGGAGAGTCGTTCTATACCCATCACAGCCTCACCTTGCTAACCAAGGGCAGAAGGCCACTCTCGATGCTGCCCAACATGTGGGCTCATTGCCAGATCTGACCTGAGCAGGGGAGGTGCTTCCACCTTGCTGTGAGGATGTCAGCAACCTCTTTGCTTTTGATCAGGCCTGGGGAAGAGACCAGCAAATCCTCTGGGAACCCAGGTCTGGGATGTCAACAGACCTGCCAGGCTCTTTCATGACCATGTTCCCCAAGAAGACCAGGGAAGGTGCAAGCTGGGACAGAAATAGAGACATCCTGACCTGAAATGTAGCAGAGTACGCATTTAGTTCAAGTGTGACAAGGACTTGTCTTCAAGTCACCTCCATCCCAAAGGAACAGGGCTGGCACAGCCCATGCCCTCAGATACCAACAACAAATAATGGTGCAGAGGGAGGGATGGCCTCTGAGGGTGAGTATTACGGACTGAGCAGCAGATGGCCGTGGTTCTGCAGCTGCTTGAGTTGGAAAGCAACTCAGGGAGGTGACCTGACAAGGCCTATAGGACACAGAACTCAAAGGACTGTTTCAGCCCTGGGTCTCACCCCAGGAGATTACTGCCACCAAGGCAGGCAGACACCTTGGACCTCACAATTCAAAGAGAGCTCTCCCTTCAATGGACACAGCTCTAAACATATACAAAGGTGTGTTCTCTGTCCCCCTCCTTCTTTCTATACATTGGGCTCTAAAATCTGGGCCACCCCGCCACCCACATTAACTGCGTTAAGGAGGAATTATAAAAAGAAATCAAATTTCCCATAGCATTTGAACGCCATTAAAATGCCAAACAATAAACTACCAGGCTGCAAATTAGATCAGTGGAAATATCAAACACATTGAGGTATAAAATCCATAATTGCATTTAGTGGCAGCCGTCCCTGGAGAGGCCCTGCTAAAGATCATCACAGCCCCACATATGAGAAGCTATTGACAGAAGAATAAAAATCGACAGGCCAACCAAATAAACCACACAGCCTTCATTAAATATTCAGCAACGGAAATTTGACTATCCCTGGCCTCTCCCCTTGGTCCCATCCTGAGCCCTCCCCTGCCCCAGCTGGGGGCCTCAGTCCCTGTTCTCCTCAGTTGATGATGGCAGCTTGCACAGTCAGGGGTGGGGATGGGGGTCGGGTAGAGGGTAGGGGGGCAGGGCTGCATCAATAAGGGGGCTCTCCAATGGGATTATTAATGTTGGGCGGGTGTTATTAACTTTCACCCCAGACTAGGTGGCCCAAAGTCTTTAATTAGGTCATTACAGGGTAATTTCCAATGAGATTTTAACTCCTTGGCAGATGAAGAGATTCTGGCCAGGAGTCCTGGATACCCAATGGGGCCTGGGGCCTGGCCCTCCAAATGGTGAAGGGGGTCTAGTCCTCTAAGAGGCAGGCAAGACTTTGTACCAGGCCCCTGAAGGAGCAAGCCCACCTGCACCAGGACAGGCAGATGATGGAGGGATGGGAAGGCCAGGGACCCCCTATGCCAAGCCCTGGGATGCCGGCCCTTACTTCACTGAGATCCACTTCAGGCAAAGTGGGACCCCAGCCCAAGGGGACCCCACCCCCTGGGAGACAGTTTCTGGCTCTAGTCTCTGCCTCACCCAGCTTTGTGGCTTCTTTGGGGTCCTTAGGCTTCTAAAGCTCTGAGCCTCCCCTAGAGCTTTTCTTCTGTTTCTCTTTTCTTCTTCATTCCTCCTTTCCAATTATTCTTACCGCTCTCCTTCCTCCACTCCTTCCCGTCTCTCCTAGTTCCTTTCCTCTCCTTCTCCTTTCCAATTATTCTCTCTCCTCCCCTTTCCTCGTCTCTCCTCCCCCTCTACCTCTCTCCAATTATTCCTTATCCTTCCCTGGACCGCTCCGCTCCCCTCCCTTCCTCACCTAGGAGTCAGGGAGGGCCCACCATCCGCAAAAGACTGCTCCCTTCTCCCCAGCCTCGCCCTCCTCCCCAGCCTCGCCTCCCCCCTCACCTAGGAGCCGGCCGCCATGTATAATACATGCTGTGGAGGTACCCAATAGGATTAGGCACCTCCGCCCGTCTTTGCGGAGAGAAAGTTTATGTAAATGACTGATGACAGCGCTATTGTGTGAGGAATATCAATGGAGTAATTACAGTTACATCGGGCGCCCGCGCCGCCGGCCCGTGTTAATTTTTCACCGGCTCCCCCGGGAGAGATCCGAGCGCGCTCCGAAGAGCACAGCTAATAATGGGAGCTCCGAGCCGCCGCTGCGCCACGCGCCCCGAGGTCTTTCTGAGCAGACTGCTAAGCACTGGCTGTCTCCCCGGAGAGCGGAGAACAGAGATAAAATGATTAAAAACTGCCAAGCGGGCCTGGCAATCACTCGCTCCGCTGTCAGCCTGAGACAAGACAAATCTCTGCGATTTTTCTCTTCCCTCCTCTCCCTTTGTGAGCCCCAGAGCTGGGACGTGGGGGGCCTGTCAGGGCCAGGGTCAGCTCCCTGGGGTGGACGGCCAAGAGCAGGGAGTCTGTGGGTGGTGGGGAGGGCATTGGCCTCTTGGACTGAGGGCACAGAGATCCAGGGAATAGAGACTGCGGGGAGCCTGCAGGGAACCCTTAAGGTCCACAGACTTGCCCCAGTGGACCTGACTTGCCAGTTTGCCTCATTGTTTCCAGGAAAACCCAGCCAGAGCCCATCTGTCAGGGCACACCTGTTGGGGGACATAGGCCAGGGCTCACTTGCAAGGACCACCAGCTGTCTGGGTGTACCCACTAGAGCACATCTGGCATGCCCCCACTGCCAGGAGCTCACCTGGGTAAGGGGTTCCTCACACTTCCAGGAACCTGTTCCCTGACCCAAGCACGGCTGCCATCTTGTCCGCTCTCCACATGTTTCCCTTGCAGGTGTCGTGGATTCAGACCCGGAGCATGTACTGATGAGGCTCCTGAGAATGGTCCAAAGTAGAACCCAGGCATGGCCACAGAAAGGAGGGGGCAGGATATATGTTCACTGCCAGGGTTTGGGTCCAATCTGGGGGATTGTTCAAGGCACCTGTACCTGAAACGAAGCCTGGGCCCAGCTCCTGAGAAGACAAGAGAGGAGGAAGAGGAAGAGGAGGAGGGGAGAAAATGAGCCTATGAGACTATTCCCATCTTTTAAGAGAGTAAAGGGAGCAAGAGGGTTGCTGCAGCCCCCAGAGCATGTCGTCCATCAGCAAAGCCCACCCTCTAACCCCCAACCATGATAAAAGTGAGAGGAAATTCCTGCTGAAACCTGGGCTGAGCTCTTGAAACTATGGGTAGACGTCACAGGCCAGGCGGGGCCATCTGCTACACTGCCCATCATAACCAGCTCTATGTCCACACACCACACATGCAGTCCCTACACTGACACATGCACACACCCTCACCCACTCTGACACATATTGGCCCACAATGGCCAACACCTACATCCTGGCACGCAGATCCAAGGACATGCCCAGACACAGACAGCATCCCCAAGATGGACACACAGTCCCCACACCATCCGCATATCCACACACAGACATGCAAACGCTGCAACACCTTCCACACAGACACAGACAGACACAAGCAGACATGTACAGGCTTGTATGTGCACCCTTAGACTAGTGCTCACAAGCATGGTGACAGGCAGGCACACATCACTGTCACAGAGGGTGACGTGCAGGTACAGGGCAAGGCACACTATGCTCAGACACACAGTTGCATTTGCAGGCACACACACACACACACACACTGACACAGGTTCTGTCCCTCCTGCCTGCCCCCACAATGATGACGTATGCACTGGCATTCGAATGCAGGAGAATAAGCCAGGGTCCCTGAGGAGGTGCTGAGCCTGCCTCTCCAGATGCTGCCTGTTCCGGAGTACTATACCCACTACCCGCCACCCGCCTGTGATCAGCTCCGCCAGAGTGAGCAGAGCAGGTACTGCAGCGATTAAACTGTTCTGGGCAATTTACAGCAGTGATAACCCCTGACAGCATTGGCCTAAAGCTAAACAGTGGCTGTGCTGGCAGCTCCTGGCCAGGGAGGGGTGTAGAGACCAGGTGCTATCTATGTCAGCTTGGACCAGTGTAGACCAGGTCAACAGCTTCCTGCCTTCTTGCCAAGATACCCCAGGCCTCTCCTGGGCAGTGTAACCAGACAGAGGGCTGCGCCTGCTATTGGGCGCGCGTGCACACTCACTCACACACACACACACACACACCCTTGGAAACACATGTTGTACACACAAGGACATACACCAACATCCCTGATGGACCTATATATCATATGTCCACTGATGTGTGTCTCTAACATGAATTCACCAAGTCTTCACCACAAGCCAGGCCTTCTGTTAGACACTGGAGACACTGGGTGATAGTTCTGACCCAAACGCCAGGGTCTGCTTATTACAGAGTTAAAGTCCACTGATTTCTTCCACACAGACACCCATGCACACATGAGTACTTACAACCCCATGCTTATACAACTTTGCTGCTGGGCCCCTCACCACATTCACCGCCTCCACCAACTCTCCTGAGGACCAATGTCAAGTCTTCTCTCTGGCTTTTGGGCTGCCCCTTGCTCCCACGAGGCTTTCTGCTCCCGTAAAGATTTACAGTCTCGGAAACCCTGTACAGGGTCGCTATGAGTCGGAACCGACTCCACGGCACATAACCATCACTACCTTGCTCCCACAGCAGCCCACCTTCCACACAGCAGTCACAGTCAATTTTTTAACCTAAAATCTGACCATAATCTCCTCTGCCTAGAATCCTTCCATGGCTCCCAATTGAGCTCTCAGAACAAGGCCGGATTCCCAGCCCAGCCTTCAGATCTGGTCTCTTCCTCCACTCCTACTGCCTGGGCCTTTATGCTTGCTGTACTGTCTGCCTAAAAGGCACTCCCATGCTCTGCTTTACCTAGACGTAAATATAATCCTGCTCTTAGTTTTAACAACTCTTCTAGGAAGTCTTCCTGGATAGCCCCTCAGCTGAGTGAGGGACCCTTTCCCTGGGGCTCACAATGCCCTAAGCTTCTTCAAAGCTACTGCCAGGGATGTGTCTCTTCATGAGCTCTTTGGAGGCAGGCTATGTCTCAGTACCTGAGATTAGGCACACAGTTGCCTTTCAGTAAATACAAGGAGGGAGAGAGGAAACAAGTCCCAAGTAGGCTCCCAGCTCCTAAGTAAGACTGAGGCTTGCAGAAGGGCTGGGAGCCAAAAAGGGCACTGTCATGAAGGACATCCAAGGAACCCTTGGGTCATCAGACTGCCTTTTGGCAGGAAGTGATTGTCCCTCATCCCCAGGACTCTCACAATTCAGACATGGGGCCCAGTCGTGGGCTGTGGAATGGGATGCTTCTCCACTGTCCACCCCATAAGAGCTGGCAGCTGACAAGGCATGCTCTGGCTCAGGTTGCAGACTCTTCCCCTCCTTTACCTTGGAGGTAGCAGTTGATAGCACTGAAGAAGTGCAGTCCGTGGTGCTATTTGAAGACTAGCCTGAGCCCCAACTGCCTGCTTCCTGGCTGGGTGACTTCAGGGCATCTATTTAATCTCTCTGAATTCCAGTTTCCCCAGCTGTGATTTTATGAGACAGGAATATGAATTAATAATTACAATAATAACAGTAATATGTTACTCTTGTGTGCTGTTGAATTGGTTCCGATTCACAGCAACCCTGGATAGGGTTTCCAAGGAGTGGTTGGTGGATCTGATTCGCTGACCTTGCAGTTAGCAGTCCAGTGCTTATCCTATAGCACCACATCAGGACTCCAATAATATTATAGGAGCTACATTTGCTGGAAATCTTGACTTGGGTTTTTAGATGGCCCATTTTCTAAGTGAACAGGTTAAATGGCAGTAGGTGATGGAACCCAGCTTGTAACCATGAGTCTCTGAAATACATACAGATGACCTGACACAGTACACATGCAACCCTTAACCTCCAAGGTTGCATATGTACTGTGTCAGGTCATCTGTAATGTGCAGAGAGGGTCTTTGCTTGAGCAGAGCAGGTACCCACATCCTGGAGTGTCCTTGCTACAGCATCTCCTCTGATTACAACGGGTTGTTCAAAAGCTGCTTCTCTCTGCCTCCTCCCTATATGCCTGTAGCAGCTCTCCACCTGCCCAGTCCTAACACTCCTCCCCTTGCCTCTGTGTGAGCCCAAGATGTTTCCACTGCCCTTCATGTGATGGCAGTATGTGGGCAATGAGTGATGGGAAGTGGAGTGGGAGTGGCAGGGTTGGGAGGAGTAGGGGCTGGAGTCAGATGGGCCTAGCTGTGATGTACCCCAGCCTCTTCATTTTAAGCCATGGTTTCCTCATCTGTAAAATGGGGATGCTGGTAACACCTACCTCACTGGCCTGCCATGGGCTTCATACTCAACCTGGAGACAATACTATGCTGTGGAACGAGATCTGCAGCAATGCACTACTCTGAGGAGGAGAACAGCCAGGGACAGAGAGGGATCCAGTATGGAGTCCTAACAGTCTTCCCTGTTTCTGGGCTTCTGCTCCTCTGGAAAGAGGTCAACTTCTCAGTAAAAGCATCCTGCCCACCACCCCGGCCCTGGACCACCTCCTCTACTATAACTTCCACCCACGGGATCATCTTTATCATACTTTTCTCAGGTTCTGTGTCCAGTGAAGCATATACTCCAGCAGCTTCTAGAAATTCTTAATTGTTTTCTATTTTGCACTGTTGCTGTTGTTAAGTGCTGACGAGTTGGTTCTGAATCATAGTGACCCTATATAGGGTTTCTGAAGAACAGTCCAATGCTTTTCCTACAGCACAACACCAGGACTCCGTTTTGCATTAAGTCCTATAAATTGTGTGACTCGCCCAGTACCTGAGCCTCGTGTGGGGTCTGCTAGATCTGAGGCTTATTCACAAATGGCTTCTTCCTTCCGGTCCTCTGTTCCACATTGAGCCCTTTCCCTGTCAGTCCTCACCCTTCTCTCTCCCTCTGGGCTCAGTCTCATGCTCACCTGCCATTCCCCACGCACCATAAACATTTTCCCAAGTCTAGGTCTTGCTCAGGGCATAGGAGCTGACTGGGATATGTTCCCTACACCCTTCCTTCTTCTGGAAAAGTCCTCCTCAGAAAGTCTGGCACAAGAGTTAACCGGTTTTCTAGACCCACCCTGGCTCCATGTCCTTCACTCTCACACCACACATATATCCCAATGCTAGTCCATTCTGTATGGCTTGTGACCTCGAGTCTTAGACCAGCTCTACTCTCTAGGCAAAGCCTGAGAATCTGCATTCCTAAGTGTCCCCTAAAGGATGGCTTTGAACTCTGAGCTCTGAGAACCTCTGCCCAGGGTATTCCCAAGACTGGTACAGGGCCTGGTGGTAGTATGTGATGTTCATGTACCGAATGAATGAATGAGCTGTAGCTGTCAGTCCATTTTGATGCATGCAGCCTCCTCAGGGTCTGGCACATTGTCAGCATGGGCTGGCACCAGTGGGTGGGGGATGTCCAGCTCATCCTGGAGACTCTGCCTCGACCAGGCTTCTTCTTCCTCTTCTTGAAGCCCCAGAATGTAAGGTCCAAGCTGTCAGAGGATCCCATGGGATGAAAGGCCAGAATTAGGGGTAAGAGGGCAACATTGGAATCATCTGTTGTTGTTAAGTGCCATTGAATTGGTTCCAATTCATAGCTACCCTGTATAGGGTTTTCCAAGGAGCAGTTCGTGAGTTTGAACCCTTGAACTTATAGTTAGCAGTCCAGTGCTTATCCTACAGCGCCACACCAGGATTCTACTGGGACTCTGCTATTGTTATTAAGTGCTGTTGAGCTGGTTAAGTCTCATAGCGACCCTGTACAGGATTTCCAAGGGGTGGCTGGTAAGTTTGAACCACCGACCTTATTGTTCAAACCGACCTTGTGGTCCAATGCTTTCTTTGCAAATGTCATAGGATCCACCAGCAAATTCTCCCTTCAGCTACCCTCTTCTCCAGGAGGGTTGCTTTCCCTGCCACAGTTCTCTCTGTACATGATGGAAATAAAGGTTTTAATTTTTTTAATTTCTGGAACCATTACCCTGTTCAGGCACTGAGTTAAGAATCTGCAGTGTCTCATCAAGCCTTACAACTCTGTGAGGAAGGGCCCATGTGATCTCTATTTCAGAGATCTGCAAACTGAAGTAAAGAAAGGAGAAGCCAGTTGTCCAAGGTCACAGCTTAGCTCAATGACAACTTCTATCAGCCTCTGAGACGCCTTATTCCTTCCTGTGGTTCCTGCTTGGAATGCCCCAGGGAAGCACCTGGTGCATAGTAGGTGTTCAATGAGCATTTGAAGAAGGCCTGGAGGGAGGGAAGAAGGAAGCCCAAGCACACTTATCAAGTTCCCAAGATGAGCAGGACTGTCCCAGTGCAGTGTGCTTGGAGACAAGAAGGGGCTAGGGAAACTGAGAAACTGGCTGGGGGGATGGAGCAGCATGAGTGGGCATCCAGAAAACTCAGGATGATGCATCAAGACAAAGAAAGGCTCCTCACCAGCAATGGCTGGTGCTCCATCGAGGAGTCTGATTGGGTGAGCCTCTGAAGACAGCATCATGTTTCCTCTGAGCATTCCAGAAACATGGGTGTGGACCCTCCTTGCTAGGTCCTGGGTGGGCACTGGGGAGACATGAGGAGCAAGACAGATGCAGGTCCTGTGAACTCAGGAAGTTCACAGTCCAGGGGAGGGAGACAGCATGGAGCACTGAACCAGATGGAGTCTAGACAAGGGGCAACTCTTCACTATAAAGAATGGGGACAGCAGATGCCAAGAGCAGACCCAGCAAAGCAGGTGTTCAGGGACATCCCTGTCATCAGATGTGATATCTAGTTGTCCATCTCCTCCACCCACCAGCCCCCTAGAGTGCCAGGCAGGCCCAATCAGGGACCCAGAAAGGACCCTTGCTGAGACCAGCCCAGAATGCTCAAGACATGAAAGGCTTAGTTAGATAGCCATGTGCTACTGGCTACAAGCCCCAGGACTCTATGACTCTCCTTTGTTCTGTCCCTTGGCCACCCACCAAGTCTACCTCCTAAAGTAGGCTCAAACCTGACCCTTCTTCAGCTGCCTCCACCATCTCCTTTGTCCTTCCTTTAAGATATCAGCAACCTCCTCCTGCCAGTCTCTAGTCTCCAATCCTCAGCACAGGCTGCCAGTGTCATTGCCATAAAGTGTCTCTCCAGCCCTGTCACTCCCCTGTCCAATAACCTTCAATGGCTCCCTCCTGCCCACAGGATAAAATTCAAACCCTGTAGCATAGCTATTGGCCCCTGCCCTACCCCCATCCCTAGGTAACCCCTCTGTCCAGACTCACAGTCCCAGCCTAGTTTTCTCAGCTCACTGACTTAACCCCTAATATTCCTGCTACCAGGGCACTTACCTTGAATGCTCTCAGATCTTACCGGGGTAAGCCAGTACAGACTCTTGCTCTCTTCTAGTGTTATTAAGCAGACCCTTGCCATAGACTCTCCATGTAATAACAATAGTTCACACTTACGGGGACGGTTCTTTATGCCATCCTCTAATGCTCGCAACAACCCTAGAAGGTAGGTTATTTCATTGTCACTCTCTCCCTACACACACCCCATTTTCCCAGAGGTTGAGAAGCTGAGGAACTTAGTCAACATTGGTGGTGGTGGTGGTGTGCCGTGGAGTCAGTTCCAACTCATAGTGACCCTGGTACAGGGTTTCCGGGGCTATAAATCATTACGGGAGCAGAACATCTCATCTTTCTCCTGCAGAACAGCTGGTAGTTTCGAACTACTGACCTTAAGATTAGCAGCCTGATTCGTAACCACTATGCTGCCAGAGCTCCTATTACACAGCTAAAAAAAGGGGTCTGGGCCTGGGAAATCCACTGGACCTCTCAGGTCAAACCAGCTAGTCTTGCTCCTTGCTGTTTCCCTAGACTTTCTGTTAATACTAACTGAGCACCTACTATACATGAGACTGTGCTCCAGCCAAGGCCTGGTGGACACAAAGATCTCTAGCAAGGGGGGTCACCTGAAACAGATAACCAAAGCCAGATCACAGAGGCCCAACAAAAGTAAGAACCACAAACCTAACATGAGAACTTTGCATCTAATCTCTCCTTTAACTCTAGTTACCCTGAAGCAGGTGTTTGGCCTTCAGTAGACTTTGAAGGAACCAAGGCAAGAGCACTAAATGGCAGAGACTAGATTTGCACTCTCAACTCTTAGGCTTCAAAGTACAGGTATTCACTCAGCTGAAAAACCCAAACCGAGTTGTCACTGAGTTTATTCCCTTCATGGCAACTCTACAGGTCAGAGGAGAACTGCTTCATAGGGTTTTTGGGACTGTACAGAACCAGACCATCTTGTGTTTCTCCTGTGGAGCTGCTGGTGAGTTTGACCTGCTAACCTTTTGGTTAGCACTCAAGCGCTTAACCACTGCACCACCAGGACTATGAATCTGGTTAAGTTCTCAGACTCCTGAGGAGTTAGTTCTAGGGTTACAAGATCCAAGAAGAGGCCAACGTTTCTGGGCATGGGGTCTGTGCCAGCCACAATTTTCTGTTTTACTCTGCCTGCCACCCCTACCCACTTAACCAGGGAGCTAGCTCTCTGAAGGCAAGGTGCGCCTGCCTCTTCCTGGTCCTGAAAGCTGAGCAACTTCAAGGCCCCCCAGCTGGGTTCCTGGCGATTTGCTGCCCAGAAGCACTAGTCTCTTCCCCAATACCCTGCCTGTCCTTTTGCCATTGTTGTTGTTAAATGATGACAAGTCAGTTCCAACTCATAGCAACTCTGTATAGGGTTTCCAAGGAGCGACTGGTGAGTTTGAACTACTGACCCTGTGGTTCAAACCAACCTTGTGATCTAGTGCTTTACCCTGCAGCACCACACCAGGACTCTTGCCATTAACGCTTACCAAACAGCACAAGGTTAATTCTATGATACTCCCGGTGCCCCTGAGCAAGATGCTTCCTTTAACAAATTATTATTATTAATATCACTACTGTTATTCTGTTATTTTAATGTAAACCTTTAACATTCCATGAGAGGCTTCTCTGCAGTCATGAAGGCATATCTCTGGGAGGATGGCACCTCGGTGGTTGGCCTGAACTCTTGCCACGTGGGACAGCTGGACCAGTGGGCGGCCAGCTCCATCCTCCTCCAGGGGTCTGTGCTCACTTATCAGGCTGACATCCCACAGGGGGGCTGCCGGCCTGCCCGCCCCTCTGGCTCCAGACCTGCAGACTGGAACCAGACCTTGAGGGGTGGGCGGACAGGGGCACGTGGGAGGGGGCTGAGCCCTCACCACAGGCCCCTTCACAGTTCAAAGTGACACACTCAGACGGTCCTCCCCTTCAAAGGGCAGACAGCGCCTTCCCTGAGCTGCTGTCTCTCCCAGGGCAGGGGTAAAGGCATCTCTGTGAGGGGTAGGCCTGCACCCTTGTCCCTTTCTGAAGGGCAACTAATGCCCTGAGCAGTAGGGCAGACCCCCACTGGCTACATCTCACTGTGGGGCTCTGGGAAAATCACCTTCCCTCTCTGACCCTCCATGCTCTCATCATGTGCTCACAAAGCACTCTAAAGACACTCAGGGATGGTCATGCTTAGTGCTGGCAATGCTGATGATGAAGATGAGGAATCAGTCTTTCTCTGAGAAGCACCACTCCAAAGCCAGAACACCTAAGTCTGATTCCTATCAGCTGCTCACTAGCTCGCTCATGTTCTCTGTGCTTTGTTTTCGCCATCTGTAAAATGGGGATAGGATGGAAGGTTTCCATGCCCATCTGGCATGAGGCATGTCACAGATAAACCCATCTCCTTGATGCCCTGCCCACTGCCAGGCTAGTTACTCAGCCCAACTGAGACCCACCGAGGTCCAAGTGTTCCCAAGACCCCAGGTCCCCTGAGGCTCAGGAATGGACATGATGACAGATCTTGGTTCCCTGCTGGTGCAGCTCTCCAATGGCTATATGACTTTGGGGATGTGGCTTCACCTCAGTTTTGTCATTTGGAAACCCAGGTGAACAATTTTGCTTTTAGCAGCTCTTAACAAGATCTGGGATGTAAAGGGCTCAGCCTCAAGCCTAGATGTAGCATGTACCCAGGAGCTGGTAACTCTATTATTGTTATCTTAAGCTGTGTGACCTTGAGAAAATCGTGTACCTCTCAGTTCAAATTTCAATGTTGGCAAAGTAGGAAATGATAGCAGGGATGCCTCTCCCTGAAGTAGGGGTAAGATGTTGTTGTTAAGTGCCATTGAGTCAGTTCCGACTCACAGCAACCCTGTGTAGGGTTTCCAAGGAGCAGCTGGTGGGTTTGAACTGCCGACCTTGTAGTTCGAAGTCCAGTGCTTATCCTACGAGGCTACACCAGGGGTAAGAGACAATAGGATAATCCCTGTCAACTTCTTACCACAGGCAACTTTCAGTGAACACTGACCATTCTGAGCCATTCATTCAACAAATAACCTTGAGCTCTGTGCCAGGCCACAGCAAGGTTGCCAAACCCAACAAGGGTCCCAGATCTGCCCTTCCAATGGATGTCTAAAAGTTCTTGTGGAATGCCTCGGCTCCAATCCCAGCTCCACTTGCTAGCTGTGTGACCTTGGGCAAACTACTCACCTTCTCTGTGCCTCCGTTTTCTAATCCACAAATGGAAACAGTACCTACACCACAGCAATGTTAAAAGAATGCAAAGTGCTTAGAATACTTTATTGTGAGTGCTAAACTAGTTTCAGCTCTAGTTATTGTTCCTGCCACTGCTGCCGCCTATGTTCTGGGCCTGCCCTGCCTGTCAGAAAGGCCCTTGCAGTAGGACCCTCCTCTGTAGTTCACACACTTGGGAAGTGTTAGCCCCTGAGAGGGGCTCTGAGTGCCCCACAGAATGGAGGAGGCTTTTGTGGGCTTCCTCTGCAGTTTGTTTCCCCAGCAGCTGGAAGGCTTAGAAAAAAGCACCCAGCCTGCTGGGCTCGTCAAAGCAGGGCTGGGCTTTACTAGAACCAGGTTTGGACGGTAATTTTGCGGTCATAACAACTATTTTCTTTACATACTGCTATAGAAAGGGAAACCCCTTGCCTTTTTTTTTTTTTTAAACCTAATTGAAGACACCATCAAGCGTAAATATGCTGGAGTTTTTAATAAAAACACGATGGGGGGAAACATTCAAAGCTCAATAATCAGAAGCAATTTGCGTTGTGAGCAAAGATGTGTCATTCCCCCCCCCCCATTCCCCCTTTGCAGTGCTCTGTGTGGGACTGGCTTTGGGACTGGCAACTTTAGACCTATGGTAAAAATAATGAACAGCAGTGAGGCTCAGAGATAGTCTGAAAAATATCCTGGAAAAGAAAAACATATGCCAAAGAGTGTGGTGCAAAAGTCATATTTCATGCCTGACTTTAGAGAATGTTAATAAGGATTAGAACCATACTCCAACAGAACAACTATCAGTCAAGGCGGGGTAATTAATTTTGCTTCAGATCTCTGGGAAAATGAAAGCAATTAAGTGTTGTTTCACAGCACAGAGATTCCATTCCACTAGAACAACCTGAAGAACTTCCAAAGTCATGTCCTGATCTCAGCCAAAATCTGGCTGCTGCTGGTGGCCTCTCCTGATCTGTCGCGGTGTGGATTTAGGATCTTCTCTAAATTGTAACAATATCAGATTCTTTTTTTCTCTCTCTCCAGGATTGGCTAATAAATATGATTAAGATAACACATCCCAAACCACATGTCCTCTGCTCGGCCTCCAACATGTGGAGGACAGATGTGTCTTCTACGCACAGATGACCCAGCCGGCTGCTCCCCTGAGGCAGGGACCCTGGGAGATGAAGCCGTGAGAGGTCCCGGCAGCCCACTTGGCTCTCTGTGGCCCTGGCCAGGCCACTGGCCTCCCTGTGACCCGCTGCAGAGAGCTTTAAAGGACCGAGCCCCGGGTATCTAAACTAGAAGGATAGAAGGACCATGGGATGGTACTGTGTTCACCTGACTCTTGTTCCTCAGTGTCCCAATTTAGAAAGTAAAATTTCCAAGCTTATGAGAAAGCTCTCAAAATAATTTCATCATGGATTCACACCTGTCACTCCCTCTCAGGAACTAGGATTGAAGGACCCATCTCCCAGTGGCCTCAGCCTAGAGAAGACAAGAGTTGGCTAGTGTTAAGGCCAGAGGCTGCAAGAGGATTTTGGAAAGAATTGCCCCCAAAACCTCTCCCCTGGCAGCAGGTGATTGGTGTTCTTGTCTCAGCTTGACAGCAACTGACAAAGCTTGCCTAAATCATGGACCTAGTTTAGCCATTTTTGCTCTGGTAGCGTAGTGGTTGTGAGTTGGGCTGCTAACCTCAAGGTCAGCAGTTCGAAACTACCAGCTGTTCCATGGGAAGAAAGGTGAGGCTTTCTGCCTATGTAAAGATTTACAGCCTCAGAAACCCTATGCAGAGTCACTATGAGTCAGAACTGACTCTATGGCACATCACCACCACCACCAGGATCTTGAAAGACCTTTCAGCTGGGACATTCTAAGGCAGCCCCAGAGTCCTGTGGGTGTGGCCCTAATTCGACTCTGCTGAGGTCATGAGATGGTTCTGGAGATCAGGACCGGGAGACCTGGACCTGCCTCAGGTTATGGCACTGCTCCCAACTTTGGGGAAGAGGGAGGGGCAGCAGGCTCAGAGGTGAAGCCTGGCCACCCAGGAGATAGCAGGGGTGGGTGGGTGGCAAAAAGCGCCTCTCATCCTCTCACCAGAGCCCCCACCTACAAAGGAAGGCTCCCACAAGGCGTGTGAATGATTCTCCTTCTCAACTTTCCTTTGGAGTTGAGAGGGAGATAATAGAAAAGTCTCTCAAAGTTAGCCCAGGCCTGGCAAAAGCGCTAACGCGAGAGGGAGGAGGAGGGCACTGGATCACAATGGAGGAAGGCAGGCAGACAGGCAAGCAAAGGAAAACCAGCCAGAGGAGAAGGAGGGGCTCCCAAATCTATGACAACAAGCAGGCAGGCTGAGGGTAGGGTGCTTCCCTGAGAAAAAGAAGGCAACTATGGCTCCCGGACTACTTGGACTCCTGGTGTGGCGCTGTCGGATCAGCATCAGACTGCGTACCACAAGGTTGGCAGTTCAAACCCACCAACTGCTCCTCAGAAACCCTATATAGGGTAGCTATGAGTCTGAATCCACTCGAAGGCTCTTAATAACAAGCGCCCCCGGAGGAGTGGGCACTGTGACTTCAATGAGACACAGCTGCCTGCGGAGGGTGGCTCGGTGAGAGTTCTGGTCAGGTCCTACTCTGGGTCAGGCAAGGTGAATCAGATTTCTACTGATAGGCCGGGTGTGGGGTCAGGACTTCTTGGTAGCACTCACTCAGCTCATTTCAGCTGGAACCGACTGGCTGTGGACTGCCTAGTCTCTGCCCCCTATTATCCACAGAAGACCCGAGGCCTCTTCGCGGGCCGAGGAGTCCGGGCCGGCGGCGGACGCTGCGAGCCCAGTGCGCGGGCCCGGCCCGGCTGATATGAACCATCTGCGTTGTCTTAGGCCGCCCCTCTGCCTACTGTCCCTCTGAACTCGGCCGGTTCCCGCGGGCCGTTTGATGCCTCAAAGGGTCACAGACCCCCGCACACAAATCACCGCCGCGGGGCTGGGGGTGGGGCGGAGGCGCTGAAACCTAATCCGCAAAGTTTGCTCTGCCGCCGGCTCGCTCCTTCCCTCGATCGCTAGGCACCCTCCCTCTCCAAACAAGGCTTATTTTTCTTGCCAAAAAAACAAAGTTGGTATCAAGTGTTTCGAGAGAGAAAGTCTCTCCCCCGCCCTCCGCCAGGGAGGAAGGGCAGGGGTTGTCGGTTGAATCCAGGATTACACAGGGGCTCCCGGAGAGATCAGGCGGGAGGTGAGCGCCCAGTGCCGGGGCTCCTCCCTGTGCCTTCGCGAAGCTTCCTAGGCTACCGTCCCCAGACCGGACAGTTTCTGACCCTGCCTTGTCCCTGGGTCGTCTCCCGCCGAATCCTTGATAGGGGATCTCAGTCTCAACTTGGCCTGAGATGGAAGCATCACTTCCTGCGCCTTCTCCATAAAACAGCCCTTGCCTGTCGCTTTTACGAGGTGACACCCTGCTTTCAGTCCCGTCTTCTCCGAGCCCGAAGCCTGGGCTCTGGGCAGAAGGAGATCACGCGCAGCCAGGAGTCTCCAGAGCGCTCGCAGGGCGCACAGGGGCCCCCAGGAGGCCACCCCGGATCACATCCTAAGAGGTTTTATAGGAGGCCAAGGAATAGCGTATATTAGAGAACAATTCCTCCAAAGTCACCCCTTCTGGCTCCGTTGACTCAGGGGCTTTCAAGCTGAAATCCCGGGTACCGACCGCCTGTTCCTTTTCTGGGGCGCAAAGCTGAGAGCCCAGAACGGGCGGTTTCGTTTGCTCGGTGGTGTTGGTTTTGCTTTTGTTTTTTTCTGCTAGTGCAACGACCCGGAACCACAGGCCGCTTTTCGGACCACCGTGGCTCCCCACTGTGCTCCGAAGCAAACGCGAGTGTGCGCGCCTCCGGCGCCTGCTTCCCAGGTTGTAGCAGTTGTCCGAGCAAGCAGCCAGCCGGGGCCTGGGCCAGGCAACGACGTCGGAGGGCCAGCCGAGGGACCCAGCTGGGTCTGTGTGGCCAGGGCCAGTAAAGACATGTCAACAGTGGACTGAGAGTGGTGGTTGGTGGTGGCGGCTGCGGCGGCAGCAAGAATAAAGGCTTCCTAGGCCCGGCGGAATAGCTGATTTTCTCGGTGGGTCGAACAAAGGAATTCGCCCACGGAGGTAAAGGGCTGAGCACGAAGCTGGAAATGGCTAACTCCGGAATGCCGCGCCAGCAGTCCTCAGGACCCAACGAAATCCGCCCCCATGGTGGACCCTTAGTCGTCTCCCTTTGGCGTCCCAATTCGTGTCGGCCCCTCTTTAATGGGCGTGGTGGTGTGTACTCCCCGCAACACTTTCTTGGGACTAGGGGACATAGCAGGGACCGTGGGAGTAAAAAATCTCCCCCAAGGTATTCTCTGGTCGTAGGGCCCTTGTCCCCATTTCCCAGACGCTGCTAACTGAGGCTCCCGCAAAGGAACCTCTTCTCCCACCCTTGCTGTAACGCTCCGCGGGCTCGAGAGGCCTGAGCGCACTCGGAAACTAAAGGCGTGGGGGGGTGGAGGGGTGGGAAGGCGCGCTACTGGGCCGGAGCCCCCCTCTTCCCCGCCGCCCTCGGAAGGGGTGGAGGGGACACGGTTGTAAGGTGCTCGGCTTCTTTTCTCTACTTGACATGAATAAGGGGATTAGGACGGCAAGTTTCCGTCGTTCACTCCGTGGGACAAAGGGCCCTGCGGTTTGTGCGGAGCAGCCTCTGATTAAACGACAGATCCCTGTCACTCAGCACCATCCTAGGTACTTGTGTTCGTGACATAATCTTATTAGAAGATAAAACCGGCGAAATCCTTTTCATAATGAAAAGTTACATTTAATGGCCGGACTCGCCCCCATCCCTTCTCCGGACCCTACTCA
Organism: Chrysochloris asiatica; assembly: GCF_000296735.1. NCBI lineage: Eukaryota > Metazoa > Chordata > Mammalia > Afrosoricida > Chrysochloridae > Chrysochloris > Chrysochloris asiatica. Next base: position 4,998,010 of record NW_006408532.1, on the reverse strand, counting down.
CCTCCCCCCGTTGCTGTTGGATATGGCTCGCCTGTAATTGGCATTTAAAGCACCAAGTCCAGGAGAAAAACGGGGTTTAGGGTTTTTGTAATCCCCCTAAACTGTCTTTGTTCGAAATCTCCACAGATACAAGTCTGTTAAGAGTAAATATTTGTGGATTGATACAACCACATTTTCCCCGTGCAAACCAAATCTGTAAAAAAAATCCGCGGTCCCTCCTCCCTTAGGATGGGAGGTGAGAGGGAGGGGGTTGGGGTCGGCCCCAGTGTTCACGCCGAGTCGACTTTCGAGGCCTCGCCGCCTCCGGGAGCTGAGGGACACTGCACATATTTCAGGCGGGAAAAGGATGTTAGAGTCTTTTTTCGATTTTCTGTTCCTACGTAAACAAACGTGAACTGGCTACTTTTGGGCTGGCCCACGGAGGTCGGTGGAAGGGTTTGGGGAGGGGCTAGCGCTCTACTCAGCTGGGAATTAAAATGCGAATTCTCCCCGTTAGGCTTCCTTCCAGGGAGTTTACCGGGCTCTGAGTAACCCACTCCTCCTCAGAAGGCCCAACAGGTCAAGGTGTCCCAGTACAAACCAGCTGAGCCTCTGGGACTGCCTGGGGCCCCCCGAAATGCAAAGGACCCTAAGACTGCTGCTGGGGCCCCGGGCTCCCGTCTCCACCTAGCCCGTCCCGGGATCGGATTCCTTCATAAATCAGTGGCTGGGTGAAAGGGCTGCGCTTTAGAAAGGGCAGGACCGTGTGCGCGTATTAGAGCGCGCGGTTCCCAAATCCCGGCTAAACCCTTGGTGACACCGAAATTCATCAACCACTGCTCCTCGCGCGGCTCGGCCGAGTAGTCCGTACATCACGCTGCCCCACTCGAGGAACAGGAGAACGAAGAGCAAGAACACACCGCGATAGGTATGGAAGAGGGCTCTGGAGCTGAGGCCTCTTAAAACCCGCCCCACCCGCACTCCTGGGCGGCAAAGGAAGCCCTACCGCCAGGGCAAGGCAGTTATTATAACCTTTTCCTCCTTTGGCAAGGGTGGGCCATCGAAGGGGGCATTCTGATTCGAAGACGAGCGCTCAGCCCCAAGGGTGGGGGGAACCACCCTTCCCACTCCCAGTCCAGGCGCTCAAGGGGCAACTACAACTGTCTAGAGCAGGCATTTGGGGCTTCCAGAAGGTTTGCATGTGAGGATTTAGAGATCCTCTGAGGCTTCAGGAGTTAGACCTGTGGGGATGGGGGCGCGGGCAGGAAGGGTCTGCTACAGAGTAACCCTGAGTAAATTCCTGTGGGGAATTTACTTGACCTCCTCTGGCTCAGTTTCCCCACCTACAAGCGGCGGGGCCGTCTAGATGTACTACAGTGGCCTGTCCCTTTGGGGTCACAAAGGCTCTGCTCCTGTAACTTCACATAAACGTTGGCCATGCTGAAGAGTGTAATGGAAAACACAGGATTTACCTGCCTTAGCTGAAATGGGGGCCCACCGATTCCCAGGAGCAGTCTGAGAGCCAGAGCTGAGCTATTTTGTTTTTAAAGAAAAAATACAAAACAGAGCCCTCAGACCTAGGTGAGTAAGAGAGTGGGCAAGATACACTAGGTCGGCCTGGTCAGGAGGCTGCACTTTTCTGTGCCTCCCACACAGGGTAGACAATGCTTTCTTGCCAGACAGAGCTGCCTCCGGCTCACTTCCAGTAGGAAGGAAGGACACACATATTGCCCAATGCAGGCTAACACCTTTGATTTTTTTCTTCACTTTATCCTCAGAGCAACTCTGTGAGATTGGAATTATCCCATTTTACAGAAGAGGAAATGGAGGCTCAGGAAAATCTATCAGCCTTTCCCCCAAAGTCCCTGGCCTGTGCCCCAGTCTGTATGTAAATGCCAAGGATCTGTCCTTTGGGAAATATATCCCACCCAAGGACCCTTCCACATAGAGGAGGTGACCCCAGAGCATGTTGGTCCTCTTGATCTCTTTTGGTTCAGGCAGCTTCAGGCTGGTGCCCACACCCCAACAGTCCAGTAACTATAGCAATCCAAGAGTCACATGACAACAGCCCCAGTCCCTGAGGAAAGTGGGAGGTGGTGGTGGAGGAGGAGGAACAGCAGTCACACCCAGCTTGTCCGGACCCAGCACTGCTCCTCCTCTCCCGTCATCACTATTGCAGCATAGCTGGCGGTGGAGAGGAGATTCAGGGGAGGGGCCCTCCTTCCCCTTCCACCCCCTTGCACCCAGTATGCTCAGCTGTTCCTTTTACATCTAGTCAGCAGCTCAGTGGTCACCTTGCCCCTGTTCTCCCTCATGGGGTACCTCTGCTGCTTTGGGTGGTCCTCCCCACAGTTCCTGGGGAAGCTTCTTATAAGCCACTGGCCTGCCTGCAAACATCTTTGTTTCTTCTGGAACCAGACTCCAGGATCTGAGTTTTTCTTTCTGAAACATTTCTCCCCAGTTCAATAAGTCCCAGACCAGACAGGTGCTCTGCCATCAGCCAGCACACTTGGTCTTAGGCCAGTTGGAGCAGGACTCCCAATTGAGATAAAGCCCCTAAATGTACCTACACATCCTCTAGACCCTCATACTTCCCACCCCTCTCCAAGGGCTCAGGGTCAGCAGGGCAGGTCCAGCGGCTGCCAGTCAAGAAACTGAACAGAACTGGATACAGTATTTTCCAGGGAATAACAAAGGAAGGGCCCACGCAGAAATTTATTTGTACTGATGGGGGTAGGGAGCAAAGGTAAAGGGCAGTGAGGAAGTGCTGTCAGCCAGGCAGGGAAACCCAAGAAACTTGCCATTCGGAGCACAGTGGCCCCTTATACCCCCACCTCTCCACTCCGCAGCAGTAGTTAAAGCAAACACAGGCCCTTCACTGCCCCGTCAGTTACACCTTCCCCCCAAAATTACACAAACTTTGAAAGATTTTTCTGAGAAGATGGATGCTTCGGGAGACTTGAGGTCAAGGCTAGGCTGTTTAAAGTATATTATTAACAAATAAACATTTACTGCAAAAAAAGAAAAACCCTATAGGCCACCGGGGAACCAAATCATGTTGCTTTTGGCATCAAATGACAGGAGACATTTATGACATGAATGGAGAACACCAGCCAGTCGATGAAATGGCAAACGTCTGCCACTTTGCTTCCTCTGCCTTCGTGAATCAACTTTTTCAAATACAGTTTTCAACCTCACCCCCTTGCTACCACCACATCCCCACTCTGACTGCAGTGGCAATAAATATATGTACATTTGCTTTTGTTCTCTGCTACCATCAGCACAGAATCTGGGGGTTGGAGAGGAGCTTCTGGCTGGGTCAGTCAGAGAAGAGGAAACCTTGGGTCTTCCTGCACCTCAAGTGACTGACAGCTCACATGTGTTCCTTAGATGAGTGGACCATCCCTCCGTCTCCCCTCCCCTTCTCCCCCAAACTGAGGCCTGACTGTTGTGTCCAACAAATTAGAAGTTACAATACATGTCACTGAGCATATCTTCCATCCTTCACCAAACTGATGCCAAAGTAGAACTGGATTTCCTACTTTCTTTTTCTTTTTGTTTGTTTGTTTTTTAAACCCACAGCCACCAGACAGAGGAAGCTCCCTGGGGAATCTACCAGCCCACCACAGGCCAACACCTCACCAGGTCTCACAACCTGGGCCAGAAGGTCGTTCATACACCTCCTGGGCTGGTGTTTCTCCACCTTTTAAACCTCACCTTCCTTCTGAGAACATACGGATCCTTGGATCTCTTGCCCACATTCCCCCCTCTTCTGAATCTCACTGCCGGCCTCAAAGATGGTTGAGCTTTATTTTCTGTCATCTGAATCACAAAAACAATAAGCATGAACAGTTTTCCAAATATGAAATTATATTATTGAATATGCTTTTCCAAACTATACACCAACCCTGGAAATTCAGATGGTCCCCAGTGGATATATCACTGACTGCTCTGGTCCAACCTCTACTTCCACTCCCGGCCTTCCCCAACTCTACCCCTCCTCCCCCAGGAGAAATAGACCAACAGAGAAATAGACCCACCCTACTGTCTGCACAGTTGGCATTTGTTCTCTCCCACACAGTAAGAAGTTTCCTCACCTTTCTGGGGGTACAAGAAAGGATAGTAGATCCCATGGGGAATCAAACATTTACTGAAGGCTTGCCAGGTGTCCTGTGTATTCATTACAACCACCCCCAGTTTGCTGATGGAAAATTATAGGTTCAGAAACAGCAGCCACTATGTTAAGATCACACAGTTGCTGAGTGGAGGGGTTGGGAGGCAAGCTCAGGTTTTTTTTAATAATCAAAAGCTTTTTTTCATAGCTGAGGGAGGCAGGGCCATCAAGATGTCCTACTCAGGCAAAGGAACAGTCCCCCAGGAGCGCCTTTCCGTCCTGATCCCCCGGAGAGAGACTAAAAGGCAGGCCCAGCCTGCCAGCCATACCTCTGGCATGGAACTCTGGCAATCTGGCTATATATCCTTGGAGACATTCCTGCCATGCTGATGGTACTAATGGAAATAATGATTTCTTGAGTATTAACATGCCAGACAAGATGCTACGAACTTCGGAGCACCTTATTTCAAATCCTTATAAGAACACTTTTCCTCAGGTGGGTCTGTCCCCATTTTACAAAATAGGTCAGGGCTATGTAGTCCCTAAGCCTGAATCCAAGCCTTTAGCCCATGGACAGGGCAAGAGAGAGCCGAGAGTTGCCAATCACCTACCCTACAGGAGATCCCTCACAGCCTGCTTCCCCCACTCGAGAAAAATCCAGCAAACAAATGAGGCCACGCCAGCCCAGAGCCTGGGGAATACAGGGTGAGCTAAGAGTCAGCTGTGAATAATGCCTTCGTTCAGCAGCAAACGACTGCAGCGTCAGGAAGGCCTCCGGTACCTTCCTGCCTGCAGCAAAGGTGTGGGGGTTAAATAGAGAGGTGCCCGCTAAGGGGCTACAGTGTCCCCAGACCTGGGCAGGAAGAGTGAGCCCTGCAGCCCTGAGCCCCCAAGAGAGGACACTGCAGCTTTTTATGTCAGGCAAAAGCTGGCTTCTCCTCAAACAGGGCTGCTTTCCAGGACAGGATCTTTATCCCAGGCTGTGGGCAAGGGTGTCCAATGGGGACCAGGTCAGCTGGAGTGCCCTCTGGGAAGAGGGGGTGCTGCCTGTTATAGGTACCCTTGCAGTAAGACCTATGGGAAGCCTCCCACTTTTGGGGAAGCAGACTCCAGAAAAAATCCCTGTTTTTTCTGCGCCCCACCGCCCTGCCCGTGCAGGGTGCTCAGAGGGGAGGTGAGCCTCCCAGGAAGGCCTTTCCCAGAGTAAATACTTCCAAGGAAAGGAATGTGTTGGGAAGAGCCAGGTTGGGCCACCGGAGAACTTCAGCTGCTTTTTGCGAAAACTCAAATCCTCATTGCACTCATCTGCCCAAGTGGGCGAATCCTACCTAGGCAGGCAAGCCCCAAGGGGCCTTTGTGGACTCAGTAGAGCCCCTTAACGTTGAGCAGACAGGAGGCAAGGCCGCACAGGGCAGGCGCCACTCTCAGAACGGCCACCGCGGTGGGAGCACCGCCAGGCAGGAGCCCCGTCTTTCCCCTGCACGCAGCCACCCGCTCACGCACCAAGGAGTCTCGAGTCTTGGGTCGCCAGACCTGGGAACTGTATTACAAGCGATTAGACTCCATTTTGTGACAGATTTTTGGACTCTCCTACCGACCCTCCCCCCTTCCGGAGCCTCCTCCAGGAATTCGCCACCTCCTCAGGATAGAAACCCTTTCCAGACGAGAGACAGACGGCAAGACAAGAGAGTTACATAATTCTATTTGGCCAAACCGCCAAGGCAAAAAGAAAGGGGAGGGGGGCTGTGTTGTCATATTTTTTCATGTTTCTCGGTGGAGCAAGGAGAGAGGTGTTCACGATTTTGCGTTTGGAGGCCGCATTTGTCTCCCGGTTTCTAACCAGGTTTTCTGTCCAGAAAAAGCACTCAGGCTGCCCAAGGACCGGAGTTCTGAGCATAGGAGGCGAATTATCAGATGCTTTTTAAAAGCCCCCCGCCCCCGTCGCCCCCTCGCGTGCCTCCAAAACACAAGTACGAAGGAAAAGGAGTTACTCAAGGAAATGCCCAAACTCCGCGGCTCGCGTTCTGCTTTTCTAGGACGCATCCGTGAATTTATCAAATGCTATTAAATGTGCTCCAACATCAATGAATCACCCCCATCGTGCGTAAAATAACAATCTGTCTGGGTGCTGAGGTCTTCTGAGAACAAATCGAAAGAAAGAGACGCTTTGGAAAAATGGCAACCTCTTTTTAAGGGCTAAATCCATCAGCTTTACCCGAGTGAGTGAGGTTACATTTTTCAAAAGTTTTTTTTTTTTTTCTTTCAGGGTGTGCATGTGTGAATTTTCCAACACACCGACAAACAGACTTTTCAACAAAATCAAGGTACATTTCCGGGCCCATTTACTTGGATTCTTGTCTGAAAACCTTTTACGCATAGATGAAATAAATATGCATGTGTGATTCCCAAAGAAAAAAATTAATCGCTAAATATATTTTCGTGGGAACTATTTTATTGTGCAAAGAACAACGCTCCTGTCTGCCCTGCTGCTATGGTTTTCCCAGCGAAACTCTGATGTGAGCAATGGGAGACTGTTGGTCCCAGGATTGTCTTGGTAACAACCTCCCGCCTCCACGCACACCCTGCCGACCTGCCTTTCTAAGATACCTAATTGCCGTTGTGGGAGGAAAGAGGGAGTAAGAGAAAAGTCGAGGATTGAGCAATTTAAATAATGCCCACCGTGAGGCTTAGGTCAGGGATTCATCCTGCACCAAATTTCACTCCAAAACACACTCTGATTGTATTTTAAAAAGTTAACTCTTAGGCGAATTTTTCTTTTTAAAAAACAAATACACTTTCAACAAAGTAGTCGCAAATGTTTAATTGCTTTGTAAAATGAAGTGGTTGGCCAGCTCATTTCTAAGGCAACATTCAGCTCAAAATTCTGTGATTTTATGGTTTGTGCTTCGCAGAACCAAGGGGCATCCCTTCCCGTATTAAAGAAAAGCTCCAGAAAAGATAACAGGGTGGGAATTACATGCAAGCAATTAAAAAGAGTCTTTCAATTGAAGAAAAATAATTGCACAAATGAGTGGGAGCCCCACTTTCAGTTCTTGTATGTAACCTCTTGCTTCCACGTGTTGAGTCCTCAAGGGGGTCACAGACCTAGGTGGAAAGTGGCACCCACAGATTTTCATTCAGCGTGTGGCAAGCTGAGCAGTACCAGGGGCTAGTGGAGGTTGGTGGTCCTGTGAGGGGCTGCTCCCTGTCGGCTGCCCAACACCCCTGACTTGGTCTACCCCAAACTATTTTCCCATTTTATTTTTGCTGCTCTGTGCCAGACTGTGGCTTAGCTTACAGGCGACCTCACCCTCTCTTCTGAAACTAGAATCATTGTCATCCAGGACACAGCACAAACCAGACCAAAGGCAGGGTGTCTAAATGTGAGGGGCTCCATTCAGCCTCAGCTGGGGTTGTCTGGGATCAGCAAAAGACTCAACCCTCTAAACTGGACCCCGATTTCTGCTCCAAGAGCTTCCAGACGGTAGGGAGAGGATGCAACTAGTACTCCTCAAATGCAACTAGTACGCCTAGGCCCCCAGACCAGGAGGGCACAACCAGGCTATGCTCTACTGCAAGGTTCAGTCAGAGCCTTTCTGGACAGAACCAATGCCCTCTCCAGGGCTCCTGTCTACAATCCCTTTATTCCTATACTTGAGCAAGCAGCTGGGGAATTGGAGATGGAGCACAGCCCCCTGCTCCGCTTTCCATCATGGAAAGTCCTGAGCTGAGCAGGTAGGCTGAACTTAACATTAGGCATCAACAGTCCAGCCTTTCCCCAGAGGCTTGGACACACACCACTCTCCCCTAAGCTCTGAACCTGCTGAGCAGTGGGCTACCCTGTGGATTTTCACGGTGTCACTAAAAAGTTCTCGCAGGTACCCACTTGTCTCAGTAGTGTAACTGAGGATCCCTACGCCCCTCTTTCGGGCTTTACTTCTCACTACCTTCGTCCTTCCCAATCACACTGCCAGCCACAAAACCCAGCAGGTCAAAAGTAAAAGCCATGACCTACCCTTATCTGTTCCCTGGTCCCCTGCCATACAGATCCATAGTTTCAGCTAAAACCAAAAAGCAGCAAGTAGGGCTGGACATAGTGTCTGGCTGCAGCTGGTGAGGCAGGCCTGGGTTGTACCAGGGTAGAATCGGCCACTCCCAACTCCCCCAACATACATATTGCAAAGTAGGCCTGCTAGGGAGTGCTGGCAGGGTTCTCCACTCCATGAGGAGCCCCTGGCTGCAGCGTGGCATCTTCTGAGGTCCTTTTTGCTCAACTCTGTTTCTCCAAACACCAAAAACTACAAGTGCACAATTCCCGCATGGTACGGTTTGAGGAGAATGGATACTTTTTTTTCTCCATCTGAGACTACAAGTGCAGCAGGAAGCCTGGTGGGAAGGGGTCTTCTCTCAGTTCACACCGGTTCAGCAACTTTACCCCCACCCCCACCCCACCATTCTGCTGCAGGAATCTAAAACCCACATAAAGAGGCCCTTTAGCTGGAAGAGCACACAGGCCAGGGCCTGGCTCCTTAAAAGGTTCTGCTTTCGTTTGGAAATCAACTATTGGCCCCCAGTTCTGGCCTTAAGGGGGCCAAGTCTTGTCCTAGGACTTCTGCATCATCCCCTACTTGGCCCAGGATCTTATTCTGCACCCCAACTCAGCGACCCAGTGCAGGCTTCCAGGTCAACTGATAAGAACTAGGAACCTGCCTGGAGACTCCTGGTCATCCCACCGGCGTTGGCAGGGCTAAAAAGGTACACATTAGCCCAGACACGCGCAGCCGAAGGAGAGACTGGGCCCAGCAGTGCGCTGTGCCTACGGCCTGGCCTGTTGGGCGCGGGCCCCCGCTGAGCCAGGCAGAGGGACGGCTGGGCTCTAGTGCCTGCCGGGCGGCGGCGAGAAAGGAGAAGGAGAGGCGCTTACTGTTGGTAGTCTTGTTTGCAGTACAGTTTCCGATCCCGGAAGTAGCAGCTGGTGGTGAGGGCTTGCTGACACGCCGCGCACTGCAAACACTCCTCGTGCCAGGACGACTCGTTGACTCGCATCAGGAAGCGGTCGGAGATGGGCCGCTGGCAGCCCTCGCAGACGGCGGGATGCGGGCAGTCGGAGCCTGCAGCACACAGGACGAGAGCCGAGCCGTCAGCGCTTCCCGGCCCGGCCAGGCCCCAGCATCCCGGCTGCGGGTGCCCACAGCCCACTCCGAGGGCGAGGACGGCTGGGGAGCGCCGCCCGCGGCCCGTGCTCCCCAGCCGCCGCGCCAGGGGCCCGGCAGCCCCCGTTAGTTCGTTTCAGTTTGTGGGCTCCAGTGGGCAGAGGCCGCGCGCGCGGGCCGTGAGACTTTGCTCTGTGCTGCGCTGCGCTCTCTCCTTCACCGGAGGTTCAGCGCCCGGGTTAATACAGATGAGAGTAGCCCGGCGCGAAGTCCCCGGCGATTGGGACCCAAAGAGGCGAGCTGGGACTGGGGTGATTGCTCACTGACACACCCTACGGTGACGTTCCTGGTCTTCTGTCCCCAATATATATATATATATTTTTTAAAAACCCAACAAAAAAACCCTCTGGTTTGAGTGACCCAGGTGACATTTTTCTCTCAAAACCCCCCTCTCCCTCCCTAAGTGACCTGACATCTCTCCCACGCTCATCAAGGTGACGACTTGGTCCTCCATCACCCGTGACCCGCCTCCTACACCCGCTTGCAATTGCTGCTCCAGAACCTAGGCCTACTGAGGGCAGTGGAAGGCGATTGGGACTGTCCCGTCCTGCCTCCTCCTGGATGGTGTCACTACACATCCCTATCTCCTCAGGAAGCATGTCTAGGTTGCCTGGTGTCCCTCTGGCGAGCCCCCCAGGAGTCCTATTTCTGGGTCCTGCAAACCCATTTCCTTCATCCGTTGGTCCGGATGCCTGTGTCCACTGCGGGACGACGCCCCTGTCCCCTGTGACCACTCGGGTGGCCGGGCTCCGCACTCACCCAGCAGCACCCCAAGAGTGGCGGGCCCGGGGCGAAGGGCGTGCTCCTCCATCTTGATGCCGTCCAACATCTTGGCGCAGTCCGTCTGCCCGCGGGGGAAGCACCTCTCCAGCGATTCGGGACCTGTTGCTATATCCATGGGGTGCGGGGCGCGCTGCGGGCCC
>NW_006408532.1:4976374-4977506 GCF_000296735.1 Chrysochloris asiatica | reverse complement strand
AAGCTAGGTTATATGAAGAAAAATGTGGCATCAGGATTGGAGGAAGACTCATTAACAACCTGCGATATGCAGATGATACAACTTAGACACTAGCTACCTAAAATTGAGAGGCTATAAAGGCACGAAGTGACTAGCTTACAAGTTTTCAAGAGGGAGTTTAGTTTCAGAGTGTATGGGGGAAGGTAGAATTCCCACTGAATAGTATTCATCTTGTTTAAACAGGTCTGGTGAAAAGATTCTTATGATTCAATAGCAAGTAATTGTTATCATGACTAATTGTGACTGTTACAACTGTAAACGTAGAAGTTTTGTAACAAAAATGGGGGAGTAGTTAATTTTACAGTACAAGAACTGAGGACCCTAGGACCATCAAGGGAGAAGAGCACAAGTGGAATGTGGAAACCTATTCAGAGAAACAGCGACACCAGAGATGGAGACAGAGATGAGGGCATGGAGAAATAGAGCAGCCGAGGACTCTAGACTCATGGAAAGAGAAAGGTCATGTGCTGGTGGCCAGGTGCTGGTGACCAGGAGGCAGGCTTGCAGAATGTGCCCTTTGGTTGTTTAGATGATTATATATTCCTAAGTGTTTTTGTGTACATCTCCCAAAACAAAACAAAACAAAAACAGAGGGAATAGAAGCTGTTGAATGATGATGCACAGAGGAGATTGTAATCATTGCAATGTAACAATGAGTGTAAAACCAATGTTCTCCCATGTAAACTATCACTCAATTCACAATAAAAACTGAAAAAATACAAATATTGCACGATAAAAATGTTTTAAAAAGTTAATAAAAGGTTTTCTTGATAAAAGAAACATTCCATGATGGTTACCAGGTAGTTGTCTTCCAAATTTCATGGCATAGATGAGTGAGTGCCTCTAGTGCTGCATCAGTTTGTAGAAAGATTTCAGTTTGTATTCGATCAATTCTCAGTGCCTTGTTTTTTACCAATGCCTTCAATGTACGTTGGACATTTTACTTCAGTATCATTGGCTCTTGTTCATAATCTACCTCTTGAAATGGTTAAATATTGACCATATAAATGGAGAAAAGATTGAAGTTGTCAAAGACTTCATTTTGCTTGGATCAACCATCAACACTCATGGAAGCAGCAGTCAAGAAATCAAA
>NW_006408532.1:4965052-4976274 GCF_000296735.1 Chrysochloris asiatica | reverse complement strand
GGGGTCCCGGGCGGGGCGCAGCGGGCCGCGGGGCTCCGGGCGCGCTCCCTGCACTACTCCAGTGCCATGGTGCGCCGACCGAGCCTCTCGGTTTAGAGCTGGGGCTGCTGGCGGAAGGATACTCGGGCCGGGAGCCGCCTCACCCCTCCTCAAACTTCCTGACATTTGAACTCATTGGTGCGTCTCGTATCCCTGCGCCGGGATGAGCCGAGGGCTCCACGTCAAATAGTGCCGTCGTTCCCTCCCCCCCACCCCGCAGGAGGGTTCCCTGCGCCCCCAGCCGGCGTCCCGCGCTGCGCCCCGTCCGGAGAGCGGACCCCAGTGTCCCAGCCGAGCCTGAAGCCCTGTTGGTCCCTAACAGAAGTTTGGATCGCTTTAGAACCAAATCCTTCTGCCCCACCCCCTTGGAAAAATTGATTTGGGAGTTGGGAAATGAAGGTTTTCCCTTTTCTCTCTTGTCTTCTTTATTATTAATATTTTGAAAGATCCAGCAATAAGAGGAGTGGCCCCGAGCGGGACGAGATTGCAAAGACCGTGGCTCGTGCAACGGCTTGGTCAGGGCACGGCACCGACCGGGAGTGACTGCCCCGGGAACCGACTGACGACCGAGGTAGGTCGCACAGGATGAAGCTGGCGTCCCCGGGATGGTGGCGCCTGCCTGGGATCTACTTACTCCTCGGAGAGGGCTGCCTTCAGGGACTGTAGGTACGGGGCAGGCAGGAGGGGAGCCTCTGGTCCAGGACTCTAGCCAAAGGAGGCCCTGTCCAGGGAGAGTGGACTTGAGCCCCGGATTTAGGGTAAAGGGTCCCAGGAAAGCTTTAGGTCTGACAGAGGTTGGGTGGAGGGTGGAGTCAAAGTCGGGCTTGGGGCTCCAGGATTTAAAAGGGGGGGGGGAACGACTTCGTGCAGGCGAGAAGGGTCAGGCCATAGTTTAGGCGACAGAGAGTTTGGAAAATGACTGGGCCAGGCAGAGGCGCTCCTTGGTAGGAGGCTAGGGTGGGAGCAATGGGTGAAAGTCAGGCCTTGCAGGGTTTGGAGCTATGAGCGCGGATAGAGAGGATGGTGGTCCCAAGGTTGGGTGCTGATGGCCCATTGACCCTCGTCAGCTACACGCAGGAAATCAGATTGACTTCTGGGATAGGAGCCTTTTGGTGGAAAAGGGATCCTGCCCGGGGTCGGTAGGCCGCGCCGGGCAGAGGCAGTGCCGGAGTCAGTATGGGCAGAGTGGGCCTCAGCTGCCTGAAGCTAGAGGCGGAGCAGCTGCCTATTGATCCAAGTCGGGCCTGGCCACCGCTCAGGGTGTACTGCCCGCTGCATCGGGTCGGAACCCACCGCACCCAGGACGGCTGCATCTATGACTCCTCAGAGGCACGGTCGCCCCAGAACCGGGGTGGGGTGGGGTAAGGGGACTGTCGCCTCTGGACGGTGCTGATCCCTGGAGCCCCCGTGGAGCTGCCCAGGCCCCTCCGGGAACAGAGCAGTGGCGCGGCACGGGGCGGGGACAGAGGGCAGTGGGGGGAGGCGGGTCCTCTGACCCCACTGGAGGCGAGAGGGCAGATCGGATTTGGAACCTGCGGGAAGCTGGGTCAGAAGTGGTCCCCTGCGCCGAGGGGCCCCACCGAGGGGCCCGGCTTTGTGGGGGATTAGAAGTCCCTCCCCTCCCCTGTACCTGTGTGTGAGTCGGTGGGCATCTGTGTGTGTCTGTGCGTGTCGGTGCTCCAGCCTCTGAGGTTCTTGCGTTTGTTTGCTCTTGTGTCTCTGTGCTCACACATGCTATATTTGTGTCTCTGAGACTTTCTGGGTTCTGAGTGTGTCTACGAACTGGTGCCAGATTCCACCACCACCCCCCCCGCCCCTTCGTGTGTGTGTGTGTGTGTGTGTGTGTGTGTGTGTGTGTCTTGGTATGAATCTGTGGGTCCTGACTTCCCTCTGTATCGTTTGTGTTTTTGTCTGTGTGTCCCTGTGTGCCCATGTTACTCTCTTTGTGTCTCTGTCTCTGTTAATGTCTGGAATCCTTTTCTATATGTGTGTTTCCATGTCACCTTTGTGTGTCTGTGCATTTCTCCCAGTTTTGTTTTGTTTTGTTTGTTTTAATGATTTTGAGTTCGTGTTTGAGAGGTATTTGTGTGTGTGTCTTTGTGTCTTGGTATATTTGTCTTGTGTCTTTGTGTGTATGTGTTTGTGTTGGGAGTGGATAAGTGGATGTGGAGTTTCTCTCACACATCCTTGATTCTCCGTCCTTGCCCAGGCCTGGAAATTCTAGGTCTTGAGCACCCTCCTCCCGCTTCAGGTGGGGACAAGGCCTGGGCCACCTTCTTTGGGCATCTGGGGCAGGGGCGCGGCAGCTGCGGGCAGAAGTCGGGAGGGCGAAGCTCTGGCGTACAGAACCTGGGAGGCGCTGAATCGGCGGGCGAACCAGGCGCATTCTGCCCTCTGCTGGCCGCGCTGGGTACTTGCACACGCTGGCGGGCAACTGCCTGCAGGCATGCGGGTCCTAGTTCCAAGCCTAGATCCTCGCCCTGTCGCCTTGCCCTCTCCAAGTGAGCACTTGGAAATCCTTCCCTCAATTATAGGCCCAGGCTTCCAAATCCCAGTGAAGTGCAGCGTTCTATCTTCTCCCTTGTTTCCTGGTCCCTCCTCTCCCTTTTTACCCTTTTTTATGTGGTGCTGCGGGTTAATGCACTGGACTGCAAGGTCGCTTTGAACTGCAAGGTCAAAGCGATTCAAGCTCACCAGCTGCTCCCCGGAAACACTATACAGGGTTCCTATGATCCATAGCCTACTCGACGGCATTTAACAACAAAAACAACAACATCCTCTGAATGGAGACCCCTCAGACCTGACTTTCAGGCTTTTCTGATTCTCAAGCTGACGTCCAGGACCTAGTCTGGACCGCGAACTGTGCTCAGGATTGTGTTCCCAGGGCCTCTCGGAGGTGGAGTCTGAGGGTAAGAGAACATGCCATCAGCCCCCATTTCCCCCCCGCGTTCCTGCCGGGTCACAGCCCGCTGCACAAGGGCGAACGGCCGCTCAGAGCCGCCTGCGGCTGCTAAGATTAAAGCCTATGCCTGGGTCCGGTCAGTCCTGGACAGGGAAGCTAGGGCCTGGCTCCCCTCTCTGGTTTGGGGTTGGAGCTGCTCAGTTCACAAATCTCAGGTCCCCTCTCCACGTCTTCACTGCTCAGTGTCCATTCATTGCTCTCCTACTGCCGCCTTCAAATCACCTGGTCAGTCCTGTTCTCTGCCCTACCCGCCGTTCCGTTTTCAGGGTCCTGTTTTCTTAGCTGAGTTTGCCCATCCCGGGTCTTCTGCATATAGACGGCAGAGGCCCTGAGTTTCTCTCAAGCACTAACACAGGGCTCTCGCACTCCTGCCTTCTCCGTCTGGAGCTGTGAGGGCTGGACAGAAGTCGAGAGAGCTGGGTTCTGCCCACAAGCGACACCTTGGACGCCTTGCTCAGCGGGACAGGAGCTGGTCACACGCTCTCAGACCAGCCAGGATCAGGGACTTCCGGCGGCCACTCACACCGGTGTGCTCTGCCCAATCCTGGTCGTCGCCCTCTCGGACCTCAACGGCAAAAACCGCTTCGGATTTTCACTTCTCAGAGGAAACTCCGGGGCGCATTTTTCTGTTCCCAGAGTCTTGCGGATACCTGCCACTTCCTCCACTGAACCCTGCCTTATCCTCCTCTGCTTAGGGCTTAACACTCCTTCTCCCGAGCTATACGTGCCCACCTTCCGCGATCACAGCCTTAGGATCCTCCCAGTTCATCCCTACCTATCCTTGCCCAGATCTAGCTGACCATTTTGTGCTTCTGACCCGTTTGTGCTTCAAAGCCGAACTACAAGAGCGAGAGGGGCTCCCTGGTTCCTAACCCAGGCTGGAGGTGTGGATTCGGACTGAGGTGGAGCACAAGGGCACAGCCCTGCAGGTGCGGTGGAGCAGGAAGGCAGCAACCAAGAACTGCGAGGTCGACTTTACTCAGAGAGCCAGCACTGTCAGAACCTTCAGGTCCGTTCTACGCTGTTAAGTTTCATCGGTAGGAAAGCGGCTATCCTTGGACTCAACGAAGGTGGCCAGACTGATACAGTGCCTCTGGGAGTTATGAATTGAGCTAGGGGCTACTGTTTATGGACAGGAGACCTAGGGGGACTGGGCTGGCTCCGGAAGGGAGCCGGAGAGGTGCAGAGGCAGCTCGGGCAAAAGCTCTGTGTCTAGGACTCTGGAATCAACGGTGACCATATGTTACCTTCTGTGCACCCCCGTGGAGCTTAGCCTCAGGACACTAGGTGAAAGGGTCAGGTCCCTTCTCTGAGAGGAAAGATGGAAGTGTGAGACACTCACCTGTCATCCTCCCAGTACCCAGTTAAAAGTGTTTGTGAACTCCCTTGGGAGAGCTCACAGCTACGGAGGATCCAAGCTGTGGTCTCTGACTCAGCGCTGGAAGATAATTCTTACTCTTTCCTCGCCTTTTGGATCCTAATGGCTGATGGGAGAGGGGTGCAGGGGATCTGGAGTTCAGGTAATTTACTGGTTAACATGTGTGTGTATGTGTTTCTGAGGCTGAGTGCTAGTATGTGCCTGTGTGCAATGTGGGAGAGGACCCTTCACAGTCCCTCTGTCCAGCCCAGGCCCAGCCTTACCAGCAGGTGGGGTCTCTGACCACAGACCCATGAATTTTCAGCACAAGGTCAGAATCATTAACCATGGGATTCTTTCCCAGTGGGTACAGGGTCAGGAAATTCAGCGTCCTCACATCAAAAGGTCCTGAGGACAGAAACGCAGAGAGAGAAGGCACCTTGGCTTCGAGGCCCAGGGCCAGGTAGTAGTTAGGAGTGGGCAAGAGCAGGTTTGAGGAGTCGCTCAGATATGACTCAGGATCTGACTGGGATCTTGGGAATGTCCTGCTATCTCTGCACCTCTGCTTCCTTGTCTGTAAAATGGGCTTAATCATAGCATCTAATCCCTGGGGCTGTTGACAAAAGAAATGTAATTGTTCACCACTGTGCCTAGCACAGTGAGGTGCCAGTGAGTTGCTTTTCAGAGAGACCCTATGTAGGCATCTATAAATATATGATAAAAAGTTGGATTGGGGGAGATTGTAGCTGTTCTTCCTTCTCCAACCAGGATAGGAAGGAAAATAAATAGATTCATCCTGAACTCAGCAGCACACTTTCCTTCAGGGCAGGCGAAACCAGGTGACTTTGGGCTGAACACAGGAGAACTCAGGACAGCGCGCAGATGCCCTGTACAGACACCCTCCAGCCTTCTCCGTATGCCCTGCTCTCTGACCATTACACTAAAACCAATTGTGTAGGACTTTCAAGGTTGTTGTTGTTGTTGTTAAGTGCTGTTGAGTCAATTCCGACTCATAGTGACCTTATCTGTGTAGGCTTTCCAAAGAACTATTGACCTTTTGGTTAACAGTCCAGTGCTTATCCTACAGCACCACACTGTTGAATATATATTGCTTGTTGAATATATGCAAGTTAAATATGTTAAAAAATATATTTATTAAAAAGGTGCTATCCTAAAAGCCTTTGGATTTTTTGCCAAATGAATGGGCTGAGCTATTTTAGCTGCAAATCTAGAACCAGGGGCTTCCCCAATGAGGACTTCAGTCAGGAGAATAAACAGAAGGTAAGGATTGTGTTCAGAGCTATAAAAGCTCCATTATGAAAGTAAGAATAACTCTCAGAAAGACATTTTATATGAATTGGACATTAATTCACAAAAGCAAGAAAATTTATTGGTATGCACCCTATGGGTCCATGGCTGAGGAGTGGGGGACTGGGCATGATGCTGGGGCCAATACCCATCCTATTAGATCATTATCTTTAATCTACTTTGGGACTCATTGAAGCTGAAGGTTTGCCTCTTCCTGTAATTATTTGGTGTCTAGTAAAGTTTTTATGAGTGTCTGTGCAAATAAATATATTTGCTTTGGCTGGTGCTGTTTTATGTAGGAGGCGTGTGCATCTTCTACTGGACTTAGGAAGATAAAAGAATGAGAGTGAAAAGAAAAAAAAAAATTAAGTTCTCAGCATTAGGCAGAGGGGTGGAGCTGGGGCATTCTTGCTGCTGACCAGCTCTGATGTCTGGGCTGGTGGGCACTGGAGATGCTGCCAGCTGACTTTGAGGCTTTTGTATTTGCTGAATAGGGTTGCTCAGGGCAGAGAGGTGAGCTTAGTAAAATTTGGATTCTAGTAACACTTTTTTAAAAGAAATACAACTGACTTGTGTGGTGAAAATATGCATAACAAAGCATTGGCCAATTCAACAATTTTGACATGTATAATTCAGTGACATTGATTATATTCTTCACGCTGCTGTGCAACCATTATCACCATCCTTTTCCAAATCATTCCCCCACTATTGACATTAACTCAGTGCCCCCTAAGCAAGAAGTCCTCTTTCCCCCTTGTTGGTACCCCTGGTTATTGTATTTGTTCTTTGGTGTCTTCAATTCTATTTCAATTCCTAGAGATCCCATGCTGTAATTTTTTTTTTAAATTTAAAAAAAAAGTATTTAGTTTGCTAAATTCAACAGTTGTAAATGTACAATTCAGTGACATTGTTTATATGCTTTAGTTTTATAACCATTCTCACACTCCTTTCCTGAGCTGTTATTTCCTATTAGTATTAACTCACTGTCTCAAAGGTTCCTATGACTTCTGGACTGTTATATGTACTGATATACTGGTGTGGCACCACATATACTGGTGTGGCACCATAGGATAAGTACTCAATCTCAAGGTCGGTTTGAAGCACAAGGTTACAAACTCACTAACCACTCCTTGGAAATTCTATACAGGGTCACTATGAGCTGGAACTGACTCAACCGCACACTTAACAACAACAACAATCTTAATGTATACGTGCATATACCCCCTCTGTTGAGTCAATTCCGATGCAGTGACCTGATAGACTGGAGTATAACACTTTAGGGTTTCTGAAGCTATAAATCTTTACAGAAGTCAACTGTTACTTATTTCTCATAAGAAGCAGAAGATGGGTTTGAACCGCTGACCTTTTGGTTAGCAGTGCAACACTTAATGCACTGTGCCACCAGCACTCCATATATATGAGGAGGCTTCAAAACATCTGTGGGACAAATTCCATTTTTCCTCCCTACCACAAACATTTATTGAGCCCCTACTATGTGCATTGTAGGATCAGCACTGGACTGTGAAGCACAAGGTTGGCAGGTCAAACTCACCAGCTGCTCCTCGGAAACCCTATATAGGGGTCACTGAGTCAGAACCTACCTGATGGCACTTAACATCAGCACTAACTATGTACAGGGCATTCATTAAAAGCAATATTTAGCATTTCAGGTGAAAGATTTAGCAATCTTTCACTAATGTCCTACCTCTACTCTACATTGTGACAATCCCCAATTCCCCAACATATTTCCAAGCATTCCTTTAGGGCACTTTGAACTGAGAAACAATCACAGGTGCTAGGCCTATAAATATGAGTAAGAAAGAATTTAGGCTTTTGTACCTTGTTCATTTTTAACTTTTTATTGTGAATTAAGTGAAGGTTTACAGAGCAGATCATCAGTTTTTCATTCAACATGTCACACACTTTGTTTCATTTCAATGATGGTGATTCTCTAAATGTAACATCACTCATCCCGCTTCCTCTCTGTGAATGTTTCCATTCCACTTTTTCCCCCAACCCTTCTGAATTTTGTCCTTGGAAAAATGCTGCCTTTTTTTTTTTTTTTTTAAATCTTAAATGGTTGACCATTCTGTGGTGTGCCTACCTCACTAGTGTTGTTGTCCCCTCTATATACCTATCTACTGCTTGGCTGAAAATTGAGCCATGAGGATGAGTTAAGTTCAAGACCTGAAGTCTTGGGTTCCTCCAGTCTCTTTCTGATACATAAGTCTGTTTTTTTAAAAAAATAATTTTGAGTTTTGTTCCACATTTTATCCTACTCTACCCAGTACCGTCTAATGAGATTCCTTTCATAGTAGTTGGTGGCATTAGTAGTTGGACACCATCCAGTTCTAGTCTCAGGTCATGGATACTTATGTTCACATGTTCCATTAGTTCTTTGGATTAATTGTTTCCAAGCATCGTCATTTTTCATCATCCTTCTTTCCTCCACACAGGGAGAGACTAGTAGTTACATATTAGATAGCCACTCATGAATTTTAAGAGATTGCAGTTGCTAGCCACAGAATAGGATATAAAACATTGTCTTTGTGGACTATGTTATGCAAATTGATCATGGTGTCCCCTGAGCCTATGGTCCTAATCCCCCCAGTTTAGCAATTCTTTCCCTCAAGGTTTTTGATAATGTCTAAGAAATGTTCATAAATTGCTAGGCTGTAATGTTTACTGGAGCGTATCACCAGATCATTTTTCTGTGTAGCTGATAGGTGGGTTCAATTGCCAACATTTAGACTAGCAGTCAAGCCTTTAACTAATACATCACCAGATCTTCTTGTAGCTACTAGTAATCTTTGGTTTCTATATATTTGCTTATTTCGTATAAGTGAGCATATACTTTTGTGATTGACTTACTTTGCCAGCATAAGGTTTTCAACGTCCCTCCATGTTGTGGCATGCATCAAGATTTCCTTTTCTTTATGATTATATAATCCATTATATGGAAATACCATATTTTGTTTATTCATTCATCTCTTGACGGACATTCTGGTTGGTTGTACATTTTGGCTATTGTGAAAATTGTGGCAATGAACGCCAATGTACAGGTTACTGATTTCATTCCTGCTTTCACTTCTTCTGGGCATATACTTAGGTTTGGGACTGCCGGGTCCTATGGTAGTTCTGTGTTCAACTTTTTGAGGACACTCCTAACTGTTTTCCACAGTGGTTGTCCCATTTTACACTTCTACCAGCAATGAATAAAGGTTACTTTCAGTTTCTCTGCAGCTTCACCAACACCTATTGTTTTCTGGTTTTATTATTTTATCATTGCCATTCTAATGGGTGTAAGGTGATAGTTCCTGTCATTTTGATTTGCACTCTGCCTTTTTCTTTTAATATTTTTTTGTGAATAATGTTATAGTATACATGGGAGAATATTAGCTTTGCATTCATCCTACCGTATATCGTACATTGCCATGGCTACAGTCCCCTTCATGCATTATCAACCAACCAAAGGGTATACCCCGCAAGCCTGCCCCCTGGTTGTCAGCACACAGTCCCTCTCCCTCTCTGGGTCTAGAGTCCCCAACCACTCCACCTCTCCACGTCATCGTCTCTGCCTCCATCTCTGGTGTCACGGTTTCTCTGGAAAGGGTCCTGCACTCTGCTCTTCTCCTTTGATGGTCCCAGGGACCTCCTCTGCCTGTCTTTTAATGACTACACTCTGGATATTCTTGGTGAAGTAAAAGGAATTATTAGAGTGATTTTTTTTTTTTTTTTTGGAGAGGGTGAGAGTCATTATGTTATTTAAGTGGCAGGGAAAGAATTTGAGCTCTGATTGAGAGGCAAGAGGGGGATACAGAAGTGGCTGCCCAGCCCTCTCCCAACAAAGCAGCCAGAATGGGCCAGAAGCTGTGCTCCTCCTGTGTGGCTCAGGAAGCAGGGTTGCTGCCTGCCACACACTTGTTTCCTAAGGGTGAAGAAGAATCCATTCCTGGATGTCTGAGACCATCTGTATCCTTGTCCCAGATCGCTAACTGGTGATCCAGAGTGAGGATGCAGCCTGCAGGTGTGTTCTGTTTGGTCATGCTGTCTCTCCTCTCAGCACTGAAACCTTGATATATATGTTCTAAACTCATATTAAAGTAACCTTTTAGGGAGCACATGAGCAGGCATCTAAGCTTGCTGGTGACCACATTGGTCTCATGGTGAGTGGAAGAGGGGGAAAGGCAGCAATGAAGAAATGGTCCGAGTTCAACCATGTTCCTAGACTTCTGTCAACCTGGAGATGAGAGAGAGAAGAGGAAGGGCTGGTTGGTCCAAAGTGTGGTGAGACCTGGGGACCCCTGAACCCATGGACAAAGACATAGCCATGGAGGGCTACAGCTGAGAGCGAAGCAACTGGCTGATATGAAGTGAGGGGAGACACACAAAAACGCCCAAACTGGTAGATAGTACTCACTTGACCTACCTTCAATGGCTTGATGATCAGAACTTAACTAGAAGAAGAATTAAAAAAATTTTATAAAGAAACTAGTGTAAATTGCTACAATTTGATGAACTTGACCTATACTTATGGATGTAGTAGCTCAAAACACCAACTGAGAGGGAAGGCAACTTCACATCAAGGATCAATCCTATTCCCTCTGAATGTAGGATTGATAAAGACTGGCAACTTAGACACTTGTTGTTGTTGTTAGGTGCCATTGAGTCGGTACCGACTCATGAGACTTTATGCAGAGCAGAGTGAAACACTGCCTGATCCTGGACCAACCTCACTACTGTTGCCACGTTTGAGTCCATTGATGCTGCCACTTGGCTAATTCATCTCGTTGAGGGTCTTCCTCTTTTTCTCTTACCCTCCACCTTACCAAACATGGTCTCTTCTTACAATATGTCTGAAGTATGAGAGATGAAGTTTGGCCATTGTGACCTCCAAGGAGCACTCTGGCTGCACTGCTTCCAAAACAGATCTATTGATTCTTTTGGCAGCCCATGGCACTTTCAATATTCTCCTCCAACACCATAACTTAAAAGCATCAATTCTTCTACGGTCTTCCTTATTCACTGTCCAACTTTCGCATGCATTATTCCCATGGCTTGGGTCTGGCACACCTTAGTCCTCAAGCTGACATCTTTGCTCTTCAACACTTTAAAAAGGTCTTGTGCAGCAGATTTGCCTAATGCAATATGTCATTTGATTTCCTGACTGCTGCTTCCATGAGTGTTGATAGTTGTTCCAAGAAGAATGAAATCCTTGACATCATCAATCTTTTCTCCATTAATAAGAATGTTGTTTATTGGTCCAGTGGTGAGGATTTTTGTTTTCTTTACGTTGAGATGTAATCTAGCTGAAGGCTGTGCTCTTTGATCTTCATCAGTAAGTATTTTAAGTCCTTTTCACTTTCAGCAAGCAAGGTTGTATCATCTGCCAAAATATTTGGAAGATAACTATCTGGCTAACTGATTGGAAGAGATCCATATTTGTGCTCATCCCAAAGAGAGGTGACCCAACGGAATGTGGAAATCATCGGACAATCTCTTTGATATCCCATGCGAGTAAAGTTTTACTAAAGGTAATACAGAAATGGCTGCAAG
>NW_006408532.1:4940255-4963657 GCF_000296735.1 Chrysochloris asiatica | reverse complement strand
GGAGAAAAGATTGAAGTTGTCAAAGACTTCATTTTGCTTGGATCAACCATCAACACTCATGGAAGCAGCAGTCAAGAAATCAAACGGTGTATTGCATTAGGTAAATCTGCTGCACAAGACCTCTTTAAAGTGTTGAAGAGCAAAGATGTCAGCTTGAGGACTAAGGTACACTTGACCCAAGCGATGATATTTTCAATAACTTCATATGCATGTGGAAGTTGGACAGTGAATAAGGAAGACCAAAGAAGAATTGATGCATTTGAGTTATGGTGTTGGAGGAGAATATTAAAAGTATCATGGACTGCTAAAAAAGCAAACCAATCTGTATTGGAAGAAGTACAACCAGAGTGCTCCTTGGAAGCCATGATGGCCAGACTTCATCTCTCATCCTTTGAACATATTATCAGGAGGTACCGGTCCCTGAAAAAGAATATCATGTTTGGTAAAGTGGAAGGCTGAAGCAAAAGAGGAAGACCCCCTACAAGATGGACTGGCTCAGTGGCAGCAGCAATGGGCTCAAGCATAGCAATGATTGTGGGGTTGCATAGAACCTGACAGTGATTTGTTCTATTGTGCATAGGGTCACTATAGTTGGTACCTACTTGATGGCACCTAACAACAACAACAACAACAATGATGGTTATTGTTACTGAGGGAGTGACGAAATTATTCATGGGTAAAAGGTAGACACATGTTAACATGGGTGATGGGGTAGTCAATATACAACCAGAGGAAGGCTGGTAGAGGGAAGAATAAGGTAGTGGGAGACACAGGTAGGAATGCAAACGCTAAAGTGAATAGAGATAAATGCTGCTAATATTGTACATAAGGAGCTTTGGTAGCGTAGTGGTTACAAATCAGGCTGAGACCCGCAAGGTCAGCAGTTCGAAACTACCAGCTGCTCCATGGGAGAAAGATGAGGCAATCTGCTCCCGTAAAGACTTACAGCCTCGGAAATCCTGTTCAGGGTCGCTATGAGTTGAAACCGACTTGATGGCACTTAACAACAACAATAACAATATTGTACATAGAGGGGGTGGCAATCATTTTAATGATGCCATATGATTTAATGATAGCATATGATTTACTGAATGTGAGACTGATGATGTTCTCTGTAAACCTTCACTCAGTCCACAATAAAAGGTCTAAGAAAAAAAAAGTAACCTTTGAATGGAAGTATAATATGCTGGTGACTCATGGTGACCCTGTGAATTACAGAGTAGAATGGCTCCATTGAGTTTTCTTGGCTGTAATCTTAATGGAAGCAGATTGCTAGGTCTTTTCTTCCATAGTACTGCTGGGTGGTCCACTCTATGGTAACTGACAACAACAAGTAATATACATATGGAAAGGTTCACAAAGCATAAGTGTACAAAAGGGACACACCCATGTCACCAGTATTCAGATCAAGGCTCTTTAAGGCTCCCTAGAATTCTACTTCATGTTTCTGCCAAGGCACTACTCACTTCCTTCCCTAAAGAAACCACTACCCTGGTTTTGATTACTTTAGATGACCCATGTCTGTTTTTAAATTTTATATAAACAGAATCATATAGTATGTACTCCTTACCTTATCAAGACATTTTATTGAAAATCTGTCATTTTCTTCTATAAAATCAGAGGATCAGGCAATCTTGGATTCTCATTCCTACAGGGTATTGATACTCTGGAGCTGATTCGTGGACCCCTAGTGGGATGTGAGCTCTTCAGTTTGTTATGGGTCACTTGTGTTGGTAACTCCTGCTGTTAATCTATGGTTTCTCCTCTGATCTTCTATACCCTCCCCTAAAGGAGTTGCTGTACAGATACTGGGAACTGCATCCAGAATCTTCTTTGATCCTATCTATATTCAGCACCCTCTGAAGGAGAGCTCATGAGACCTTTTAACTGGTTAGAAAATCAGTGCCTCAGAGAGGGGAAATTACTTGCCTGGGATCACACAGCATTGTTAGGGAGAAAGCCTGGATTCAAATCCAGGTTGGCTTGGCTCCAAACCCCAAGCTCTTGTCACCTCCCTGCATGGTTCCCCTAGGCATCCAGGCTCAGGCGTGAACAATCCCCTTTTGCCTCCTTCCAGCAGGGAGGAAGCTGGACTTTTTCCAAAGGAAACGCTGGGAAACTCAAAACCCCAAACAGAAAACAAGGCAGGGATAATTCCCAGGCCTTTGCTGCCTAATCTTGGGTGATGCAAGTCTAGTTTGGGCAGGGCTGGTCTGAACTGGTGCAGCCTCTCCAGATGCACCAAGGGAGGGTGTCATCATGCTATTCACTGAGTGCCTACCTCAGGCCAAGTGTATGTCACCTCTGAATACTCACATACCTACAAGGTAAGTATTATTATTTAGTCCCACTTTACAGATGAGAAAACCAAGGTTCAGAAAGATCAAGTGTCTTGCCTTAGTCCACAAGTATATGAGTAGGTGAGTTTTCAATGCACGAAGTATGACTTTGATGCCTTTGCTCTGTGCCACACTAACCTTATTCTTCTCCTTGGCTCAGTCTTCTCTCAGCCACCTCAACTTTCCTGCTGTGATGGAGGTGTGATCAGATGCTTCATCTTGGGGATTTAAATGTTCTAGACTGTCTGACCTGGATTAGGGCTTGGTGGTCCTCATGGCCTCAGTTTCCTCATCAGGAAATTGGGAATGCTAATACTTTCCATTACTATTTAGAAGTTCAGAAAGGTCATTGAGGTCTTGAATCTGAAAGACTTGGCAGTGGCTTGTTAGAGAGGACAGGGGTTGACTCAATGTGCAGGTGTCTTGAGGCAGAAAGAAGTTGATCCACTGAAAACCAGGGTAGCTGGATTGGAGCAAGAATGCAGCTCCAGGTGAGGGAAGAAAGCTGACCACAGAGCTTTGCATTTCAGGAGGATGAGTATAGACTTAACCCTGAGGACAACTGGGGCTACAGTAGGGCTGAAACAAGAGAGTGTCATGCCAAGTTTAAAAAAAAAAAAAGTGTTTTTTTTTTGTTTTTTTTTTAGGAAGGTCTCTCTGGTTTCAGTGAGGGGATTAGGTTGGAGGGAATGAGACTAGGTGGAAAGCCAAGTGACCTTAGTTGGGAAGGTGAATGAGGAGGCCTTTGGGTTTCACTATCCCTTTTATATGGAATGAGGTTGGGCGGTCCACAGAGCAGCCCTTATCCTCCAATTTCCCATAGAGGTAGTGTTTCCAGATTCAGAGTTTCATGTTACACAGTTATTCTTTCTGGAATGTGTCCCCTGAGCAACCCTGTTGGACCCTCTGTGGAAGGAGGGGCTCTTCTAAATGCAAGATGCACATTTAAGCAAAAAAGTACAGTACAGCATCCCAGCCAAAGGACTCAGCAGTATCTGTCCCTGAAATAGTCCAGCAACCAACAGGCAAAGCAGTGTCTGGGAGTTGGAATAGACTTCAAGTAACAATAATAATAGTAATATTAATAGCAACAATTTATTGATAACTTACTATGCCAGGGCCTGTTTGAAACCTCTGACATCAATGATCTCATGGGATCCTCAAAATAAGGCTGTGAGGTTGTGTCATTGATCCTCATAGTGAAGATAAAGAAACTGAGGCTCAGAGGGGGGGAAGTAACTTGCACAAGATCACACAACTGCTGAGTGGCAATACCAGGCCAGTAGCTACTGTCCTACACTGTCATCTGTGGGTGCTGGGCAACCTCAGAAGGATGGCAAGGTGGGCATGTGGTTTAGGTCTTTGGGGTCTGGATAGCCCAGTGCACAGACAAGCCAGAGAATTCCATCTCTGAATCTTTGCCTCCCACCTATGCGCTAGCCTATACAATTTAGTTGACAGAGTTTCCCTGGAAGAGCTTGGTAAGTTAACCTTTTCCAAAGTCAGGAAAAGCTCCAAGTTTAGAATCCTCTCCATAGCCTCTAAGACTCCACTTGGCCTGGCTTGTGTCCACCTCCCTGGCTGCATCTCTACCTTCCTTCCCTTCACATTGGACACCACTCGCCAAACATTTTGGCCTTATTTCAGCTTCTCAAGCAGCTCATACTCTCCCTGTGCTCTGAATTGGCGCTTCCTTTTGCCTGGAACATTCTTTCCACTCCATTTTTCTGATTTGCTCCTATTTACACTTCCTGCCTCAGTTTAAACATCACCCCCTCCATGAACCTTCCTTGATCTCCCACATTTAGGTCTTCTGCTTCTGTGTTCTCAGCAACCTGTATTTCTCCTTCGTGGTATAATGGTAATATCTGCCCCCTGCCCACCCCCACCCCCCAGCCCCATGATATCTTGCAGTTTCAGAGAGAACCTAGGAAAGGTTAGGAAGGTCCTTAAGTGTCAGGGCAATGAAAAGGAATATAACATGTAACCTAAGATGGGAGGGGACAAGTGCCCTTGAAATGTAACATGGTCCATTTTATGCTGGTGCAGTGAAGCGATATACTTCTATTATGCAGACCTGCTGAAGACTAAAGGCAAGAAATAACTTCTTAACCTGTAAGACAAATCTGATTGCTTGTATTGAATGATCACCTCTTTGCCTACCTCTGCTACTCCGTCACATGACATTTCTCTTCCCTTCTACCCCAGAGCACTGAGGATGGAGGAGGAGAAAGCTTTGACTCAAAACTTGTGCTGGAGAAGGTGCAAATGAAGATATGGTGCTTGCAAGATTCTAGAGGAGGGTGGAGTGGTTCCGGGAAACAGAGGCAACAAGGTCTTGGGGAACGGGGAGGAGCAAATCAGCATGAAGGTAAGGAATGGAAGAGGTGAGGAAAGGGCAGGCTGCTCTCAGGAACTCTTGATGAGAGCCAAAGAAGCAGCTCCTGGGGGTGTTGTGATGGTCTCACATGGTGCAAGGGGACAAGAGAGTGTGACCAGGGGCCTGGTTTCCATCATAATTACCCAGTGAATGGTGGGGGCCAACAGGATTCCAACTCCAAAGCCTCATTCCCATGAGTGGGGGCTGTCCAGGCTAGATTCCCACCAAATGGGCTTACTGTGGGAGCAACAATAAGGAATAGCCCAAGGGGACCAGAGAAATAAGAAAATCTATTTTCCATCATTTATTTGAACAGTTCATTCTTTTAAAATAAAAGAATATTAAGAAATATTTGTTGTTGTTAGGTGCCATCTAGTCGACACTGACTCATAGTGACCTTATGCACAGCGGAACGAAACACTGCCTGAGCCTATAGTTCTATATTAAGATATATAGAGGAGACAATCTAAGAAGGTAGCTTGGGGGATAACAACCATGTCATTACTCTACAGCAAAAACCCAAGAAACCAAGCAACAGATAAAGTTGATAATCTTGGAACCCTAAGCATCCAACAAAAGGATGAAGAATTAAATTAAACACACAATGGAAGAAGAAACTTAGTGAAAACAGTGAATGAGGAGATTAACAGATTGTAGGTACCCTACTATCTGGTCCATTGTAGCATGAGCATCTTGAAAGAAAGTGAACAGCATTCCAGATGAGGAGTATAGGAAGGCAACTTCACAGAATTTCTAATAGGAGACAGAGACACTGTGTAGTCAAACCCAGAGTGAAGTCAGGCACCATTTGCACTTCTGCCCAGTGATGAGTAGGAAGTACTAATGCCTTCATCCAACCTCCACCTGACTGCATTGTTACACATTTCACACCCAGACAGTTCCTGCAAGCTGACTACACACGCACTCAAGCCCCTTGATCCCCCACTGCCTACTGAGGTGTCAATTTGTGCATACACAGAGGGCCTTTTCCATCTATTTTGGTAACATCACCTCACCAAGGTTCTGGAGACATCATGCCCTGACTGTGGAGGAACCTTGACCAGCCAGTGTTACTGCCCAACACCAGGCAGGGAAAGAATCTGCACTCTCATCTCCACTCAGTCCTGTACGAGAAGATATACGAGCTTAACCACAGAAGAATCACATGTGGTTGTGACCCACCATACCCACAATTGAGAAGAAATCACACCCACTCAATGGACACCACCAGTCACACACAGACCAGTGCTACAAAGAGCAACAATTAAAATAATACAAAAGAAGAAAGACATTCTAAAGAGAAAGAGAGGAATCAAAACTTCTAATCTATAGAAGCAAAATAAAAAATTAAGACAAAATTCTTTTATTTTAAATCACCTTATTGCCTTGGAGACAGTACACAATAACCATATGAAGAAACAGGAAAAGAGGACTCAAACAACTTAGCAAAATAAAGTGACCCTCCCCCCTCAAAAAACCAACAACAAATAATTGCTATCAGGACTGACTTTGAGGGTTGGAAATGTAAAGGTAGATGTTTTGTAGCAAAAGGAGGGGAGTGGTTGACTTTGCAGTCTAGGAGTGGAGGTCCCTGGGTTCATCAAGGGAGAAGAGTGGAGTGTGGGACCCTACCCAGAGAAGCAGTGACGCCAGAGATGGAGGCAGAGACAATGATATGGAGAGATGGAGGGCTGAGAGAGGGGCTGTGCGCTGATGACCGGGTGGGGAGTGGGGGGCGTGGCGCTGGTGTGGAGGGGGAGGTTTCTGGATGTACTCTTTGGTTGGTTGATGATGCATGGAGGGGATTGTAACCATGGCAATGTATGGATAAATGATAGGATGAATGTAAAGCTAATATTCTCCCATGTAAACTATCACATAATTCACAATAAAACATTTCAAAACAAAACAAACAACAAACTACTTGAGGAAGAAATTATAATGGAACAACCATTTATATTTAAGCTCCTCAAAGAGATCAAGGAAAACACATTAAAAACCTCAGAAGAATTCAGGAAGACACGAACAAAATGGCAAACTCAATAGACAAATAAAAACCATAGAAAATCAACAATTAAAAATTCAGAA
The DNA here is from genome assembly GCF_000296735.1 of Chrysochloris asiatica. NCBI lineage: Eukaryota > Metazoa > Chordata > Mammalia > Afrosoricida > Chrysochloridae > Chrysochloris > Chrysochloris asiatica. The sequence continues at coordinate 4,956,850 of NW_006408532.1, read as the reverse complement.
GTAGAACTGAATAGATGGAAGAATGAATCAGCAAAATAGAGGCCAAAATTCACACCACTAATTTGTTTGTGGAGTAATCAGAAAAAAATAACGATGAAAAATTAAGAAAGTCCAAGAATTACGTGGGACACCATCAATAATTTACACATAATAGGAATCCCAGAAGATAAAAGAGAAAAATAGTACAGAGAATTTTTGAAGATATATTGCCAGAAAACTTCCCAAGTATCATGAAAGACAATAAGGTTTCCATCCAAGAAGCTCAAAGAACTCCATACAGGACAGATCCCCAAAGAAATTCACTGAGATATACCATATTAAAAATTTCCAAAACCATAAAGAATTCTGAGAGCAGCTTGTGAAAAATGAGCACCAATAAGACTTATCAGCAACCATCTGTGCAAAAATGCAGTGAGGTGACGCATATAAAATCTTGAAAGAAAAGAATTGTCAACCAAGAATCATAAATCCAGAAAAATTGTCTTTCAAAAGCAATGATAAAACTAGGAATTCCCAGATAAGCAGAAATTAAGGAAGTTTGTAAAAACCAGGTAAGTCTTATAAGAAATATTAAAAGGAGTCCTTCAGACAGAAAACCAACAACATCAGACAATAACCTGAGATGAAGACACATGACAGCATCACCTAGACACCAACTCAGATAAAGAATTCACAAAAGTTAATTAAAATTGTAACAGTGATTACAGGAAATAGAGATGTTGAGCTCTAACAATATCAAAACAAAAAAGAGGAGTAAATGGTATAGTTATAGAACTTCCATATGGAGAGGAAGTAAAAAAATAAATAAATAAACTTAGATTTAGGAGGGTAAAGATAAATTTCAGGATAACCACAAAGAATATTGATAAACGTACTCATCAAAATAAAGAAGGAAAAAATATAAAAATTATTATCAGTACAACCACAGCCTTCCATTTTACCCCTATCCCCCAAGATTTTCTCTCTGCCTTGCAGTAATCACTATCCTAAAGTTGGTATATATCCTTCTCATTTATACTTTTATATTTTTGCTACATGTATGGAGTCCAGGTATGGTGCTGTGGGTTAATGCATTGGATTGCAAAGTCAGTTTGAATCACAAGGTCAGTGGTTCAAGCTTACCATTCATTGCTTGGAAACCCTATACAGGGTTGCTATGGGTGGAAACCGACTCGATGGCACTTAACAGCAACATAGAAGAAAATAAATAGAAATGTATAGCTGCTAAGGTTTCAGTTTATATATGCACTGGTTGATTGCAAACAAAACATTATTTACAAATGTTTCTGAGATCATCAGATAGCTGCAGACAAGTTCTCTCAGTATTGCACTTGTCTTAATTTCATTTGTTGTTATTAAGTGCCATAGAGGCAGTTCTGACCCATAGCGATCCTGTATAGGGTTTCCAAGGAGTGACTGGTGGGTTTGAACTGCCAATCTTGTGGTTAGGTGCCTTAAAAAAAAGGGGGGGGGTCCAATCAGAATGGTAAGGAGCTCTGGTAACCACTACGAATCGGGCTGCTAATATCAAGGTCAGCAGTTCGAAACTACCAGCGGTTCCATGGAAGAAGATGAGGCTTTCTGCTCCCATAAAGATTTACAGCCTTGGAAACCCTATGCAGGGTCACTATTGGTCAGAATCGACTCAATGGTACTTAACAACAACAATCAGAACTGTGGCTTCCCGGGAGATCTGCTGGACCAGTTAAAGCAGAAGTCACCCCTGAAGATTATAGTGATTATTGGGAGTGGATTCCAAAGGTTTTTATTTTTATTTTTAAGTTTCCTTATTTATGAAGTAGAATTCTAGATTTTTATTTTTTTGAAACTTTTTATTGTGAATTGACTGAAGGTTTACAGAGCAGATCATCAGTTTTACATTCAATAAATCATACACTTTGTTTCATTTTAATGATTACAATCCCCTCCATGTAACAACAGTTATTCTACTTTTTCTTCATAGTTCTTATTTCCATTCCACTCTCAACCTTTCTGAAATTTGTCTTTAGGTAAATGTTGCCCTTTTGATCTTGAATGTTGAGCATCCCATGGTGAGCAAACCTTACTAAAGTTGTCCCCCTATATGTCTATCTACTGGTTGGCTGAAAATTTGACCATGAGGGTGAGTTAAGTTCCAGACCAGAAGGGTGACCAAGAGCCATAGTTTCAGATTCTATAAGTTTCTTTCTTACCAATAAGCCCAGTGTTTTTAAAAATATAATTTTGAGTTTTGTTCAACATTTTCTCCCACTGTATCTGAGACCTTCTAATGTGATCCCTTTCACAGAGGTTGGGGATGGTAGCTGGGCACCATCTAGTTCTTCTGGTTTCAGGGTCTGGAGATTGATGTTTATGTGTTTCATTAGTCCATTGGACTTATTGATTCCAAGTATCTTCAATTTTCATTACTCTTCTTTCCTCTGCATATGGAGAGGCCAATAGTGGCACCTTAGATGGCAGCTTATGAACTATGAAGATCCCAGTCATTACTCACTACAGTAGAATGTAAGAGCATTGTCTTTATTGACTATGTTATGCTTATTGACCATGGTGTCATTAAGGGTCATCTTGATGGATTTTCTTAAAAAACACAGGATGATCATGGAGGCTTATTATGAAAAATTTTAAAGCAAATTGAAAAGTACATTGGTGAGGAGTTTTTCTCCATCTTGACAAAGCACCTACTTGTTCTTTGAGGGTAGCAAGAGTTGTTCTATGAGAATTTTGTTGGGAAACCTCACCTCATCCACCTTATAGCCTTCTTTTTGTTCCCCAAACTCAAACAATATAGGAAAGGAACACAATATGAGTCCTGCAAGGATGTCAGAACTGCCATTTTGACATGGTATAAATCGAAGAGTGCAAAATTCTTTGGGGGAAGGGTTAGAGAGATGGAAACACTGTCTGCATCCAAGATTAGAGGTTATGTTGAGAAACGATACCTTTATGTTTTGTTATTTTTGTTTAATAAATGCCAATCTTGTGGTTAGGTGCCTTAAAAAGGGCTCCTTACAAAGGAGCCCTGGTGGTTCTGTAGGATAAGCACTGGACTACTAACCATAAGGTTGGCAGTTCAAAACTACCAGCTGCTCCATAGGAGACATATGAGGCTTTTTGCTCCTGTAAACATTTACAGCCTTGGAAACCCTATACAGGGTCTTTCTGAGTGTGAACTGACTTGAGGGCCCCTAACAACAACATGATTTTATAGTAATGCTTTTTGACTTATCCTTATAAATTCATAGGCTATGCAAAATAGATATGTGTTTTTTTATTTAAACTTTAAAAAAATTTAAATTTACACCTATTAACCACCAGAAAGACTAAAATTTAAAAGACTGAAAATGTCAAATGTGAATAGAATGTGGAGTAACTGGAACTCTAGTTCACAGCGATGTATTAGAAGTGGATTGGTACAACCACTTTGGAGAACTGTTTAGGAGCATCCTCTAAAAGGCCAGAATCCTCCCAATCCAGCAATTGCATTTCTAATTATATACTCATTATATGCAAATGTGCACCAAAAGAAAAGTGCAAGATTGGCCATAGCAACATGGCTTGTATTAAGCCCAAATTGGAAAAACAAAAACCAACTGTACATTGCCAATAGAATGCATGGATTGTGTCATATCCATATGATGGCACTAGTACACTAAAGAGAATAAACTTTTTGTTGCTTCAAGAAGTTCATGTAAAAATGTAATTAAAAACTTTCCACAAACTTGTAAAAACTGATATCTCACAAACATAATGTTGAATTAAGGAAACCAGATGCAAAAGAGCACACATTGTATGACCCCATTCATATGCATTCCAAAACAGGAAAACCAATCTATAGGGCTTGTTTTGAATTTACTATTGTTGTTAAGTGCCATCGAGTCGGGTCCGACCCATAGTGACCCTGTATAGGGTTTCTGAGGAGTGGCTGGTAAGTTTGAACCACCGACATTGCGCTTCAAACTGACCTTGCAGTCCACACATTAACTCACAGCATCACACCAGGACTCCTTTGGACTTACCATAATGGTTACCTTTGAGGGTAGCGATCTGTGGGAGCACAAAAGAGGCTTCTGAAGTACTGGTTATGTTCTTTTTCTTGATGTGGGTACTGACTACAAGAATGTGCTACTTGGTGAAGATTCATTGAACTATTCACTATGAGTTACACACACACACACACACACACACATATATATATAGATGTATGCACTCCTGGTATAGCTCTGTAGAATCAGCACTGGATTGCAAACCACAAAGTCAGTAGTTTGGTGATTCTTGGAAACAGATGCTTCTTGGAAACCCTATACAAGGTTGCTATGAGTTGGAACCGATTCAATGGCATTTAAAACAACATACGTACACATGGGTTTCCAAGGAGCAGCTGGTGGGTTTGAACTGCCGACTTTGTATTTTCCTAATGAGACAATACTCACAAGTGTTTTCAAAGGACTTGAGCAGGTAAGCTTGAGATGAATCTATCAAATGCCTACTTAGAATATCAAGTTTATGAGTTGATTTTACTTATAAATTTACAATCATGATTTTGATTTATAATTTTGGGTGTTTATTAGTAAATTTGACAATCTGATTTTAAAAAGATAATAAATGAAAATGCTGCTTTTTTTTTCTTTCTTCATGATAATAATTATTCACTATTGAATTAAAAGAATTCTATCCCTATCTCCTTTCACCAAGCCCATATAGACAAGATGAAAACTATTCAGTGGGGATTCTACCTTCCCCCACACACTCTGAAACTAAACTTCCTCTTGAAAATTTGTAAGCCAGCCACTTGTACTTTTATAATGCACCCCCTCCCCGCCCCATTTTAGGTAGCCAATGTCTAAGTTGCCCATCCTTATCAACCTTGTATTCTGAGGGGATAGGTTCTGATCCTTCATGTGAAGAATACTCCTTCCCTCTCAGTTGGTATTTTAAGTTACTACATGAACCTGATGGTCAAGTTCATCAAATTGTAGCAATTTATACTTGCTTCCTTTATCAATTTCTTTATCTTCTTCTAGTTGGCCTCTGGTCACCAAGCCATCAAAGCTAGGTCAAGTGGGTACTATCTGCAAGTTTAGGCATTCTTGTGTGTCTCCCCCACTTCAAATCAGCTGGATGCTTCACTCTCAGCCTTTTCTGTGGCTAGGTCAATGTCCATGGACTCAGGAGTTCCCAAGTCTCCCAAACTTCGGAACAACACTTTCTCTTCTTGCTCTCATCTCGAGGTCAACAAGAGTCTATGGAACGTGCCCAAACTCAGCCCATATCTTCATTACTGACTTTTCCCCACTTCCACTCAAACACCAACGTGGTCATCAGCTAGCTAACATGCCTGCTCAAGTGTTCCCTTTGAGTTTGTCTTGGAGTAGGGGTTTGTCCTGACGGGTCTTGATTTCTTACCTTGATGGCTCCTTGGCAAATAGCTTGCTGGCAACACTGCTTTTTATTACAGTTACAGCTGAGATAATTTAATTTCAAATTTCACCTGTATTTTTTTAAAAAGTTTTTTATAGTGAATTGAGTGACAAGATAGTCAGTTTTGCTTTCACCAAATCATACGCATTGCTTCAATTCAATGATCACAATCCCTTCCACGCAACAAGTTATTTCAATGATCACAATCCCTTCCACGCAACAAGTTATTTCAATGATCACAATCCCTCCATGCAACAACAGTTGTTTCGATGATCACAATCCCTTCCACGCAACAACAGTTGTTTCAACGATCACAATCCCTTCCACGCAACAACAGTTGTTTCAACGATCACAATCCCTTCCACGCAATAACAGTTGTTTCAATGATCACAATCCCTTCCACGCAACAACAGTTGTTTCAATGATCACAATCCCTTTCACCAACAACAGTTATTTCAATGATCACAATCCCTTCCACGCAACAAGAGTTATTTCGCTCCCTCCCTGTGGTGCCTATTTCCTTCACCTGTATTTTTTAAATAAGATTTTATTGTGTAAAACCAGATTCATCTGCAGTTTTGACCCCTCTGTCCTTTGCCTTTACCAGACTACTTTTTGAGAAGTCCAGCATGGTTTTCCAGAACACTTATCTCCATTTCTCTCTAAGTTGTTTGGCCTACAAATTCATGTATAGGGTGTAATTATGCCAAGTCAAAATTGCCCATTTACTGAACATTAGGACTCGAGATTGTCTTAATTCTTCTTGTGGGTATAAATTCATTATCTGCACAGCTTCTATAGTGCATTATAATGTGGACTGTAAAAGACTTGTTTGCAACAGTATCCAACCCTTGCATGTTCAAGGCCACCCTCTCAGGAGAAATTTCAAAACTACATAAAATTACTTTATCAACTTTCAGTCCACTTGCCAGATTACTGCCCACCTTAAGTGAGGTCATTTCAGGACAATTATTCTGTTGACCAAAATGAAGTAACTGAGAGGAAGCCCATAGCACAGCATACTTTGTAAGGAGTCAAATATAAGGAATAATGTTTTGGGAAAAATACCTACTTCATACTCTGATATATGATAATAATAACAATGGTAATAATAACTGTATCAGAAATAATCATCACCAGTGCTTCATATATATTCTCACATTGAACCATACAATAACTTTATGTCCCCACTTTACAAATGGGGAAACTGAGGTTCAGGGCAGTGAAGTCCCCAAGGTTGTCCAGATACCAACTGGTAGAGCTAGGATTGGAACCTAAGTCTTTCAGAGCACAGTTTTGTTTTTTTAAAAATAACTATTCATTGTGAACTGAGTGAAAGTTTACAGAGTAGATCATTAGTTTACATTCAATAATCTCAATGATTGCACCCCCCTCAATGCAACATCACCAATCCCATTTCCTCCCTGTGTTTCTTGTTTTATCTTCTACCATACTTATTCAATCTACATGCTGAGCAAATAATCCAAGAAGCTGAATTATATGAAGAAGAACATGGCATCAGGATTGGAGGAAGACAACCTGCGATATGCAGATGACATCACCTTGCTTGCTGGAAGTGGAGTGGACTTCAAATACTTAACTGATGAAAATCAAAGATTACCATCTTTTGAATGGATTGCATCTCATTGTAAAGAAACAAAACAGAAATCCTTACAACTGGACCAATAAATAGCATCATGATAAATGGAGAAAAGATTGACCTTGTCAAAGTTTTCATTTTGCTTGGATCCACAATCAACACTCAAATGACATATTGCAATAAGCAAATCTGCTGCAAAAGACCTCTTTAAAATTGTTGAAGAGTAAAGATATCTGTGTAAGGGCTAAGGTGCTTTTGACCCACGTCATGGTATTTTCTATTGCTTCATATGCATGTGAAAGTTGAACAATGGCCAAGGAAGATCCTAGAAGAATCAATGCATTTGAATTATGCTTCTGGAGAAGAATATTAAAAGTACCATGGACTTCCAGAAGAATAAACAAATCTGTGTTGGAAGAAGTACAGCCAGAATGCTCCTTAGAAGCCAGGATGCATAGCCTTCATCTCTCATACTTCACACCAATGAAAAAGAGGAAGACCCCGACAAGATGGATTGATACAGGCACAGCAGCAATGGCTTCAAACAATTGTGAGGATGGTGCAGACTGTGCAGCATTTGGTTCTGTTGTGCATTGGGTCACTATGAGTTGTAAATGACTAGGTGACACCTAACAACAACAACATATGCATATGAAGGTTGGGCAATAAATAAGGAGGACCGAAGAAGAATTGATGCCTTTGAATTATTGTGTTGGCAAAGAATATTGAATATACCATGGACTGAGAGAAGAACAAATAAATCTGTGTTGGGAGAAGTACAGCTAGAATGCTCCCTAGAGATGAGGATAGTGAGTCTTCATCTCACATACTTTGGACGTGTTATCAGGAGGGATCAGTCTCTGGAGAAGTACATCACACTTAGGAAAGTGAAGGTAAGTGAAAAAGAGGAAGATTGTCAATAAGATGGATTGACATAGTGGCTGCAAAGTGGGCTCAAACCTAGCGATGATTGTGAGAATAGTGCAGGACCAGGCAAGGTTTTTTCCCATTGTTCAGAGGGCTGTATGAATCGGAACCTTGATGGTACCTAACAAGAACAACAAGAAATTGTGTTGGAAGAAGTACAGCCAGAATGCTCCTTGGAAGCCATGATAGCAAGACTTTGACTCTCATAATTTGGACATGTTATCAAGAGGGACCAGTTCCTGGTTGGTAAAGTGGAGGGTCAGCAGAAAAGAGGAAGACCACTAATGAGATGGATTGACACAGTGCCAACTGTAATGTGCTCAAGCTTAACAATGATTGTGAGGGCGGCACAGGACTGGGCACCCACTTGTGCATCGAGTTGTGCATCAAGTTGCTATGAGTCAGAACAGACTTTCTGACACCTAACAAAAACAACATCCACCTGGCTTACACCCATCTGGGAGTGCCTAGCATTGCACACACCTCACATAGGACCTCTTCTGCCAGCAGGAGAGGAAGGAGTGGAGAAGGTGAGTTTATAGTACTCTTACATCATACCCACAAAGTTGGCTGCTGTGTGGAGGTCCAGCCACAGCTCAATTCCCTCTTTCCCGCATTTGGAGGTCCTTCCCAATTGTTGTTGTTGTTAGGTGCCATCCATTTGGTTCTGACTTACAGTGACCTTATATGCAACAGAAGGAAACACTGCCCAGTCCTGTGCCATCCATACAATTGTTGAGTTTTGTTTTTTTTTTTTAATTAGGAATGAGTGTTGGCTTTTGTCAAATGTCTTTTTGCATCAATCAAGATGATTATGTGGTTCTTTTTCTTTGCTTTATTTATTATTTTTCTAATATTGACCCATCCTTGCATACCTGGTAGGAATCCCACTTGATTATGATGGGTTTTTTCTGTTTGTTTGTTTCTTTGTTTGTTAGATTCTAATGGCTAGGTTTTTGCTTTCGATTTTGAGAATTTTTGCATCTGTGTTCATGAGGAATATTAGTCTATAATTTTTTTTTTAGTGATGTCTTTGCCTGATTTTGTTATTGGGGTTATGCTTACTTCATAAAAGGAATTTGAAAGTTTTTCCATCCTTGTCTATATTCTTGAATAGTTTGAGTAGAATTGCTGTTAATTCTTTTCTGAATGTTTGGTAGAATTTACCTATAAAGCCATTTGGGGCCCATTTTTTTGTTGTTGGGAATTTTTAAATGACCTTATCAATTTTTTTTTGGTTATGTTGTTGCCATTGTTAAGTGTTGTTGAGTGGGTTCCAACTCATAGTGACCCTGTATAGTGTTTCTGAGGAGTGGCTGGTGAGTTTGAACCACCGATCCTGTGGTTCAAACTGACCTTGTGGTCTAGTGCTTTTTCCCACAGCACCACACCAGTACTCCATTGTTTGTAATACTTCAGTTTGTGTCAGTTTAGGTTTGTTGTTGTTGTTGTTAAGTGCTATCGAGTTGGTACTGACTCATAGTGACCCTATGCACAACAGAACAAAACACTGCCCAGTCCTGCACCAATCTCAGAATCGTTGCTACATGTGAGGATATTACTGCTGCCACTGTGCCAGTCCATCTCTTTGGGGGGTCTTTCTCTTTTTCTTCGATCTTCCACTCTACCAAACAAGATATCTTTCTCCAGGGACTGGGCCCTCCTGATAGTATGTCTAAAGTATGAGAGACAAAGTCTGGCCATCTGGCTTCTAAGGAACATTCTGGCTGCACTTCTTCCAACACAGATTGGTTTGTTCTTTTGGCAGCCCATGGTACTTTTAATATTCAAATACAACACCGTAACTCAATTGTATCAATTCTTCTACTGTCTTCCTTATTCATTGTCCAGCTTTCATATGCATATGAAATTATTGAAAATATCATGGCTTGGGTCAGGCGCATCTTAGTCCTCAAACTGACATCTTTGCTCTTGAACACTTTGAAAAGGTCTTGTGCAGTAGATTTGCCTAATGCAAATCTACTGCACAAGATCAAATAATGCAAATCATTTGATTTCTTGACTGCTGCTTCCATGAGTGTTGATTGTTGATCCAAGCAAAATGAAGTCTTTAACAACTTCAATCTTTTCTCCATATATCTTCATGTTGTTTATTGGTCCGGTGGTGAGGATTTTTGTTTTCTTTACATTGAGGTGCAACTCATACTGAAGTCTATGGTCTTTGATCTTCCTCGGTAAGTATTTTAAGTACTCTTCGCTTTCAGCAAGTAAGGTTGTATCATCTGCATATCGCAGGTTAATGAGTCTTCCTCCAATCCTGATGCCACATTTTTCTTCATATAATCCAGCTTCTTGGATTATTTGCTTAGCATACAGATTGAATAATTATGGTGAAAGAATACAACCCTGGTGCACTTCTTTCTTAATTTTAAAATATTCAGTGTTCCCTTGTTCTGTTTGAACAACTGCTTCTTGATCTATGTATAGGTTCCTCATGAACACAATTAAGTGTTCTGGAATACCCATCCTTCGCAATGTTGTCCATAGCTTGTCATGATCCACATAATTAAAAGTCTTTGAGTCGTCAATAAAGCACAAGTAAACATCTTTCTTGTATTCTCTGCTTTCAGCCAAGATCTATCTGACATCAGCAATGATATCTTTCGTTCCATGTCCTATTTTGAATCTGGTTTGAAACTTTGGAAGTTCTCTGCCAATGCATGCTTGCAGCTGTTTTTATATTATCTTTAACACAATTTTACTTGAATGCAATATTAATGATATTGTCCTATGATTTCTGTATTCCATTGGATCACCTCTCTTTGAATGGGCACAAATATGGATCTCTTCCAATTGGTTGGCCAGGTAGCTGTCTTCCAAATCTCTTGGCAGAGATGAGTGAGTGCCTTCAGTGCTGCATCAGTTTGTTGAAAGATTTCAATTTATATTCTATCAATTCCTGGTGTCTTGTTCTTTGCCAATGCTTTCAATTCACCTTGGGCTTCTTCCTTCAGTATCATTGGCTCTTGATCATATGCCACCTCTTGAAATGACTGAATAACAACCATTTCTTTTTGGTACCATAACTCTGTGTATTCCTTTCATCTTCTTTTGATGCTTTCTGCATTACTCAATATTTTGCCCAATGGAATCCTTCAATAATACTTCAAGTCGAGGCTTGAATTTTTTTCTTCAGTTCCCTCAGCTTGAGAAATGCTGAGCATGTCCTTCCCTTTCGATTTTCTAACTCCAGATCTTTGCACATTTCATTATAATATTTGACTTTGTCTTCTTGAGCTGCTCTTTGAAAATTTCTATTCAGTTCTCTTAACTCTTCATTTCTTCCATTTGCTTTAGCATCTCTATGCCTAAGAGCAAGTTTCAGCAAGTAAGAGTCTCTTCTTACATCCATTTTGGTTTTTTCCTTCTTTTTCATCTGCTTAATAATCTTTTTTTTTAATGTTTTATTGTGAATTATGTGATAGTTTACATGGGAGAACATTAGTTTTACATTTATCCTATTGTATATCATTTCATTGCCATGGTTACAATCCCCTCCATGCATTATCAACAAAACAAAGGGTATATCCTACAAGCCTGCCCCCCTCCCCGTCCCCGGTCCTCAGTACACAGCCCCTCTCCCTCTCTGGGTCTAAAGTCCCCAGCTGTTCCATCTCTCCTTGTCATCGTCTCTGCCTCCATCTCAGGCATCACTCACTGCTTCTCTGGGTAGGGCTGTATGATGTTCTTGATGTCATCCCACAACTCTTCAGGTCTTCAGTCTTTAGTGTCTAAGGCTTCAAATCTTCCTCAGATGATCTCTAAATTCAGGCTGGATATGTTAAAGGTCATATTTTAGCTCTTGTGGACTTGTTTTAATTTTCTTCAGCTTCAACTTGAACTTGCATTTGTGCAATTGATGGTCTGTTTGACAGTCTGCCCATCTTGTTTTGGCTGATGATATGGAAATTTTCTGCTGTCCCCCCCCAACACCCCCTCCCCGCAGATCCAGTCTATTTGATTTCTGTGTATTCCACCTGGTGATGTCCATGTGTATAATCGTCTTTTATGTTGTTTATGAAAGGTATTGCATAGAAGAATTATTGATGTTGCAAAATTCTACCCTGGGATTTCTAGCACTGTTTCTGTCACCAAGGCCATATTTTCCAACTACTGATCCTTTCTCTTTGTTTCTTACCTTTACATTCCAATTGCCAGTAACTAACAATACATCTTGATTGCATGTTTGATTAAATACAGACTGAAGAAGTTGTTAGACTGCTTCAATTTCATCATCACTGGTGTTAGTGGTTGGTACATAAATTTGAATGATAGTGGCATTAACTGGTCTTCCTTGTAGGCATATGGATATTATCCTTTCACAGACAGATCTTGATATGTTCTTTTTGATGATGAATGTGACACCATTCCTCTTCAATTTGTCATTCCTGGCATAGTAAACCATGTCACATTCAAAATGGCCAATACCAGTCCATTCCAGCTCATTAATTGTAAGGTATTAATGTTTATGTGTTCCATTTAATTTTTGACAATTTCCAATTTTCCTAGATTTAGTTGGATAGGTTGTGTGTCTCTAGAAATTTGTCAATTTTTTCTAGATTTTCAAATTGGTTTGAGTTCAATTCTTCATATTATTCTGTTATTATTCTTTTTTGTGACGTCACCCATATTATTTCTTATTCTTGTTACTTGTGTCTTCTCCTTTTCTTCTGTCAGATTTGCCAGTTTTTTCTTTTTCTATTTGTTTTTTTGCACAACCAATACCACTATCCATTTTGCTAGTGGTTTGTATTCTTAATCTTTTCAAAGAAACAACAACTTGTCTTGTTGATTCTTTCTATTTCTATATTCTGTTTAATTTATGTATGCTTTAACCTTTGTTATTTCTATTCTTTTGGTGCCGGTAGGCTTACTTTGCTGCTCTTTTTCTAATTGTTGGAGCTGTTGCATTCAGGTGTTTATTTGATTCTTTCTTGTTTTTTTGATGTATATGTTTATTACTATAAATTGCCCTCTGAGCTCTATTTTTGCTGTGTCCCAAAGGTTTTGGTATGTTGTGTTTTCATTCTCATTTGATGCAAGGAATTTCTATTGTAAAATTTTCTCTATTGCCTGTCATTATTAAGCAGGGTGTTAGCCATGTATTTGTTTTTTTCACCCTTGTCTTCTAATTGTTGATTTCTAATTTTATACTGTTGTGATCTGAGAAGATGCTTTGTAGTATTTTGATGTTTTAAAATGCATTGAGGTTTGTTTTATGGTAAAAAAATATGGTCTATTCTGGAGAATGTTCCATGTACACTGGAAAAGAATATATATTGTGTATATACATTTGAGGATTGGAAGTCATAACAACTGAGAAGAAACACATAAAGATTGCTAGCCTAGGCAGTAGTGAGTTGAAATGAATTGATCTTAGTAATTTTGAATCAGGCAAGTTTATGGTTTACTAATATCGGAATGACAAATTGAAGAGGAATGGTGTCACATTCATCATCAGAAAAAGCATTTCAAGGTCTAACTTGAAGTACAATGCTGTCTGTGATAGGATAATACTCACAGGCCTATAAGGAAGACCAGGTAATACCATGATTATTCAACTGTACCCACCAACCAATAAAGATAATCATGATGAAACTGAAGAATTCTGCCAACTTCTTCAGTCTGAAATTGATCAAACATGTAGTCAAGATGCATTGATAGTTACTGATGAGTGGAATGCAAAATTTGGAAACAAAGAGGAGGGATCGGTAGATGGAAAAAATGGCCTTGGTGATAGAAATGATGCTGGAGATTGCATGATAGAATTTTGAAATACCAATGATTTATTCACTGCAAATACTTTTTAACAACATAAATGGTGACTATACACATGGACCTCACCATATGGAGTACACAAAAATCAAATTAACTACATCTGTGGGAAGAAATGACAGCAAAAGCTCAATATCATTAGCTAAAACAGGGTCAGGGGACAACTATGGAAGAGACTATCAATTGGTCATATGCAGGACGAAGCTGAAGAAAGTGAAAACAACTCTCCAAGAGTCAATCCATAATCTTGAATATATCCCATCTGAATTTGCAGACCATTTCAAGAACAGATTTGATGCATTAGACACACGAGTGACCAAAAATCAGAGGCGTTGTGGCATGGCATCAAGAACATCATTTATGAAGAAAGCAAAAGGTCATTACAAAGACAAGAAAGAAAGAAAAGACCAAAATGGATATTAGAAGAGATTCTGAAACTTGCTCTTGAACATAGAGAAATTAAAGCAACTAGAAGAAATAAGGACATAAAAGAGCTGAGTAGAAATTTTCAAAAGGTAGCTTGAGAAGACAAAGTCAAGTATTCTAATGAGATGTGCCAAGACCTGGAGTTAGAAAATAAAAAGTAAAGAACATGCTCAGCATTTCTCAAGCTGAAAGAACTGAAGAAAAATTCAAGCCTTGACTTGCGATATTCCAGAATTCAATGGGCAAATTTGAATGATAAAGGAAGCATCCAAAGAAGATAGACGGAATACACCAAGTCATTGTGCCAAAAGAATTGGTCTATGCTCAGCCACTTTAAGAGGAAGGATATGATCAAGAACCAGTAGTACTGAAGGAAGAAATCAAAGTTACACTGAAGGCATTTGTGAAAGACAAGGCTCCAAGAATTGACGGGATACAAATTGAAATCTTTCAGCAAAATGATGGAGTGCTGGAGGCATTCACTCATCTATGCCAAGACACTTGGAAGCATCTACCTGGCCAACCAATCGGAAGAGATCCATATTTGTACACATTCCAAAGAAAGGTGACTCAGTGGAATGCAAAATCATCGAACAATATCATTAATAGCACATACAAGTAAAATTTTGCAATAATATATCATCAGGGAGCTGCCAGAAATTCAAGCCAGATTCAGAAGAGGATGTGGAACAATGGACATCATTGCTGAAATCAGGTGGGTCTTGACTGAAAGCAGAGAATACCAAGACGTTTACTTGTGCTTTATTGACTATGCAAAGGCATTTGACTGTGTGGATCATAACAAACTATGGATAACATTGCAAAGAATGGGTATTCCAGAAAATTTAATTGTGCTCATGAGGAACCTGTACATAGACCAAGAGGTGGTCATTCAAACAGAATGATTTATAATTAGGAAAGATGTGTATCAAGGTTCTTTCCTTTCACTATATTTATGTGATCTGTGTGACGAGTGAATAATCTGTAAACCTGGATTATATGAAAGAAGAACATGGCATCAGAATTCGAAGAAGACTCATTAACAACCTGTGATATGCAGATGACATAACCTTTCTTGCTGGAAGCAAAGAAACTTTGAAGTACTTATTGATGAAGATCAAAGACTTTTGTATGGATTGCACCTCATTGTAAAGCAAACAAAAATCCTCAAAACTGGACTAATAAGTAACATCTTGATAAAAGGAGAAACGAATGAAGTTGTCAAAAATTTCATTTTGCTTAGATCCACCATCTACACACATGGAAGCAGCAACCAAGAAAACAAATGGCATATTGTTTTAGGCAAATTTGCTGCAAAAGACCTCTTTAAGTGTTAAAGAAAAATGATGTCAGTTAGAGGACTAAAGTGTGCCAGACTGAAGAGTCACCTGATATGCCTGTGAAACTTGGACAATGAATATGGAAAACTATAGAAAAATCAATGGTATTGGTGAAAAATAATAAAAATGCCATGGACTGCCAGAAGAACAAACAAATCTGTCTTGGAATAAGTACAGCCAGAATCATCCCTAGAAATGAGGATGGTGAGACTTCGTCTCTTGTTCTTTGAACATGTTTTCAGGAGGGACTAGTTCCTGGAGAAGGACGTTCTGCTTGATAAAGTGGAGAGTCAGTGAAAAAGAGTAAGACCCCAATGAGAAGGACTGGCACAGTGGCAACGACAATGGGCTCACACATAACAACAATTGTGAAGATGATGGAGGATCCGGCAGTGTTTTGTTCTGTTCTGCACAGGGTCCTTATGAATCAGAACAGATTCTTTGGCAACTAAGAACAATAACACTGCCTTTTTCCTTAGCTAAATCATAGTCTACACACTGTTCTCTAAATTTTAAATCAAAACAATTTATTTATTTTAGTTAAGAGATAGATAGACTGTTGAGGAGGAAGACCTAACATCAGACTTTATACCATCATGCTGTTGAGTTGGTTCTGATTCATAATAACCTGGTATAAGATTTCCAAGGAACAGCTGATGAGTTTGAATCACTGACCTGTGGTTAGCAGTCCAGTGCTTATCCTACAAAGCCACACCAGGACTTCCTATACCATCACATTCTACTCTATTTGAAAAAAAGACAAAACCTCTCTGCTGAGAGTTTGTTAATATTTCCAGGCATATCAAGGGCCTTTTACATGCTAAATGAGCCTTCAGATAATTCTACAAAGTAGGTGTTAATATCCATTTTGCAGAAAAAGAAGCTAGGACTCTGATGCTGTTGTTGTTGTTAGGTGCCATCGAGTCGGAACCGACTCATAGCGACCCCATGCACCTCAGAACGAAACAATGTCCGATCCCGGGCCAACCTCACTACCGCTGCCGCACTTGAGTCCATCAATGCTGCCACCTGGCCAATCCATCTCGTTGGGGTTCTTCCTCTTTTTCTCTGACCCTCCATCTTAC
>NW_006408532.1:4899978-4939107 GCF_000296735.1 Chrysochloris asiatica | reverse complement strand
CAAAGGCTTTCGATTGTGTGGATCATAACAAGCTATGGACAACGTTATGAAGTATGAATATTCTAGAACACTTAATTGTACACATGAGGAATCTGGACCTGGACCAAGAAGCAGTTGTTTGAACACAGCATGGGAACACAATGTTTTAAAATTAAGAAAGGTGTGCGGCAAGGACACTGATAGGTGGAAAGAAAGACGCAAAAGAACTGGAATTAGAACCCATGTCTTCCTGATTTCACTTGTTTGTTCATATGTCTTTCCAGAGCACTCAGTTCTGCTTCAGACTCCATTCCAAGTACTAGGACGTAGAGTTGTGCCAGTCAGGGTCTTGCCCTCATGGGGCTCACATCTAGCAAAGTGCCTCGTGTCTGAGTTGACAATCATAGTATGAGACTGACTGTCCATCTTCTCAGGGAGTCTGTGTTTGACCGTCTCTGTGTAAGAGCCCACCCAATACTGAAGAAATCAAGGGGTTTTGTTGACTGAATAAATTAATAAATGAAGAAAATGAAAAGAAGAACAAAGATAGAGCTTATTATGAAAATCTTATGCTTCTTATACCCCAAAACCTTTATAAAAATTGTAATAATTAAAAAATTATGGCTACAATACAGCTTATTATAGAAAATTTGCAAAGTATAGAAAAGCATCAATAACAGCATGAAACAACCCTTAATATCAGTCGCCAGAGTTATCCTATTTAAAATTTTCTTTAGGTCTGTCTTATGTATAAATATATATTTTTTCTTTTTCAAAACAACATTTAAGCTCTTTTTTGCTGCCTGACCGATGCCATCATGGGTTGCATGCATGCTCCCGGGAAGGGCCTGTCCCAGTCAGCTCTACCCTATGGCCGCAGCATCCCCACCTGGCTGGAGTTGACGTCTGATGACGTGAAGGAGCAGATCTATAAACAGATTAGTGTGATCCTGAGAGATTCTCATGGCGTGGCACAAGTACGTTTTGTGACCAGCAATAAAATCCTAAGAATCCTTAAGTCCAAAGGACTTGCTCCTGATCTTCCTGAGGATCTCTACCATTTAATTTAAAAAGCTGTTGCTGTTCGCAAGCATCTTGAAAGGAACAGAAAGGATAAGGATGCCAAGTTCTGACTGATTCTGATTGAGAGCAGAATTCACCGGCTGGCTCGCTCCTATAAAACAAAGAGAGTCCTCCCCCGCCCCCCATTGGAAATACGAATCATCCACAGCATCTGCCCTGGTTGCATAAATTTGTCTGTGTACTTGAGCAATAAAACCATTGTTTAACTACAAAAAAAAACAAAAACAAAAACAACCCCAACACAACAACAACAACATTTAAATCATACTATATAGATAACTTTGTAGTTTGCGTTAAAAATATCAACAATTCATTCACGATGTATCATAAGCATTCCCTTAATTGAACATTCTTTTAAACCCAAGTTGAAACCCTACTCAGAGATTGGATTGATTTTCACCATGATAGCATCCTTTACCATAAAATAATTATAAATTTAAGATTAAGACACAACATGAAAACTGTTTAGTAGGACTGTAGACTGCACACTGAGCCTCAGATCTGGTTGCACAATCCTTCCCACTTCTCCTGGCAAATCCTCGGGGAACTGCAGCAAGGATGTTAGTCAGAGGCTCAGTGCTCCTTGGCCCCTTTAATGCTCAGAGTTACGTTTTTGGTACACTTGCTTTCTACATTTACAATCTTTGCAGGTACCACTAAAAGTCCCTGTGTGCTGCAGAAAAACTATTGACAAAGACATTAGAGTGTGTGACTTAGTAATGGTTCTGGAGTCAGACCTAAACCTAAGTTGTGAAATGTCTGTGACCTTGACAAGGAATTTCATCTCTCTGTGCCTCAGTTTCCTCATCTGTAACACAGGCAGCAATTGTACCCACTTCCATGGCAATATGTAGCTGAATGCCTGGCACATGTTTAAAACAAACAAACCAGTTGCCATTCATGTTGACCCCATGTGTTGCAAAGTAGAACTGCACTCCCCAGGAATTTCAAGACTGTGACCTTTCAAAAATAGATAGCCAGGTCTTTCTTCTGAGGAGCCTCTGCATGGATTTGAACCGCTAACCTTTCTGTTAGTGGTTGAATAGTTAACCTTTTGCACCACCCAGGGACTCCTGATACATGAAAAACCACCAATAAATGTTAGGATTCTGGTATGGCATTGTAGGATAAGCACTGGACTGTTAACCACAAGGTCAGTGGTTCAAACCCATCAGTCGCTCCTTGGAAACGCTATACAGTGTCGCTATGAGTCAGAACCGACTCAAAGGTACTTAACACAACATTATGGTTCGAATAGTCACATATTTGGCTCTAACCAAAAGATTGGTGATTGGCGATGTAAAGCTCCCCAGAGTTGTTCCAGAAGAAAGTGTGGAGATTTACTTCCGAAAGATCACAGCCGTTGGAAACTCTGTGTGTGGGGCACAGTTCTATTCTGCAACACATGGGGCTCCCATGAGTTGAAATTGACCTGATGACAATGGTCTTGGTTTAGTTTTTAGTATTATTGTAATTTGCATGTTGGGAGCTTTTTCGACATCTTCTAGTGTTAAGGCTGCTCTTGGCTTCTTGTCTTGATGAAAAGACATTCAGCCTTCCATATAAAGCATGTAAGTGGCCACCATCATCTTGTCCTCAGTCACTGGGTACAGACATCACAGGCATGCTTTATTCCAACTAAGCACTGTAAACCCATTTATAGGAGCTAATGATTTTATTTTGTTTGTAAATTAATCACTATTACACAAATAATCACTGGAAGCAATTGTTGTTAGGTGCCATCCAGTCGGTACCTACTCATAGTGACCCTATGTACAACAGAACGAAACACCGCCCGGTCCTGGGCCAACTAGAAGACATATGACCAAGAGGATCAAATTTGTTGTGGTGGACCACTTTTGAGCCCCTGCATGAAGCCAATGTTACCCCTCGATTTTCCATTGACGTGAGCTAATTAATTATTCTTTACTTAAGCTAATTTGCTTTGGGTTTTCTGTTACTTTCAACTGAAAGAATCCTGCCTGATTGTAAGTATATGCATGGTTGAGTATGCTACATATATTCATATGTATAATAAGGTGAAGTCTTGGTGTGGCACTGTGGGACAATGCATAGGACCACAAGGTTGAAGGTTCAAATTCACCAGCTGCTCCTCAGAAACCCTATACAGGGTCGCTATGAGTCAGAACCGACTCGAAGGCACTTAACACCAACAATGTATAATAAAACACATAAGGGCTAAGTTACAGAAATCTCTCAGACATATTTAAACACCTTGTGGGATTGATTTACTGGGCTATAGAGCTTGGGACCACAGTCTTGTGGGAGATTATAGCAGTCATTTGGCATTAACATAGCTCATAAAGAAATTGTTCTGCCTTGTAGTTTGGTGAGTATGTCTGGGGTCTTAAAGGTTTTTGAACGGCCATCTAAGACACAGTAATTGGTCTCTTCCCATCGGGAGTAAAATGAAGGAAACCAAAGACTGAAGGAAGAAATTAGTCCACAGGACTAACAGCCCAAACAAACCTCAGCCTCTTCTAGTCTGAGAACAGCGGAACTAGATAGTGCCTATGGTTCTGACTGGGCCACAATAGAAGGTCCCGGATAGAGTGGGAGAAAAATGTAGAACAAAACTCAAACTCCTGAAAGATCATTTTAGTCTGTTTTACTGGACTAACAGACTAACAGAAGAGCCCCAAGACTACCAACCACCCTAAGATACTCTTTTAACTTGGAACTGAAGCCATGTGCAGAGGGTTCTTTTCAGTCAAATAATAGATTGTTTTATAAACAATATTACATTTAAGGAATGTTCACCCTTAAACAGTCAACATTAACCCAAAAGCAAAGATTAGAAGGCAAGGAGGAGCAAGGAAGCTTGAGAAGTGAAAACGGAACAAAGAGAGTGTAATAATGAGACAGCTGACACATTGCAGAAATTGTAACCCATGTTATAGAACAATTTATGTAAAAACTGTTAAATGGGAATCTAATTTGCTGTATAAACTTTCACCTAAAATACAATAAAATATATATTTTAAAAAGAATCATGTCGATAAACAGTACCTGTCTCCCAGAGTTGTTATAAAGATTAGATGAGGAAACCCTTATGAAGTTCTTGATAGAGTGCTTGGTGCCAAATATGTGTTTAATAAATGGTGGTTGTTTAAATTGTTTTTATAACTTTAACTGATAGAAGATGAGAAAATGCAGATTAAAAAATAAAATAATATTGGCATATTACTCCTATTCTCACATCTCAGGGATAATCAGGTGAGTATTTTGATATATATTTTTTCTAAACATTTCCCTCTCTCTATATATGTTTACAAAAACTAAATGTTTCACTGAATTATACACATGAAGATGTTAAATTGGAAAATGTTGTGTTTTCTATATTTTTTGCAACAATAAAAAGATATATTATTCTCTACTATTGTAATATTGTTTTGTAATCTGTTTCACTCAGACATAATAAATAAAAACACATCAAAAAGATATAGCTGTGCAGTTCGAGCATACATTCAATTATATTGTTCCAATTTATTTTTTTGTATAACTAACGTGGCCTTCTGGTGTGGCACTGTAGGAGACATGCAGGACTGCAAGGCCAGTTTGAACCACAAGGCCAGTGGTTCAAACTCACCAGTCATCCTAGGAAACCCTATACTCGGTTGCCGAGTCAGAATCGACTGGACAACACTTAACAACAATAACATAAGTAATGTAATGAATAAGAAAGACCAAAAAAGAATCAATGCATTTGAACTATGTTGTTGGAGTAACAAGTTAAAAGTAATATGGACTGCCAGAAGAACAAAAAAATCTGTGTTGGAAGAAGTACAGTCAGAATGTGCTTTAGAAGCCAGGATGGTGGGACTTTGTCTCTCATACTTTGGGCATGTTTTCAGGAGGGATCAGTCCCTAGACAAGGACATCTGCTTGGTAAAGTGGAGGGTCAGAGAAAAAGAGGAAGAACCCCAACAAGATGGGTTGATACAGTGGCGGGAGCATATGGGCTCAAACATAATGACCATTGTGAGGATGGTGCAGGACAGGGTAGTGTTTGGCTTTGTTGTACATCGGGTCACTATGAGTCGGAACCAACTCAATGGCACCTAACATCAATCTATCTGATTTGTGCATTTGATAATTTTGTAACTATCAATTTCTAGTAATAGGATTTCAGGGTATTAAAGGCTTAAAGATCTATATTGTAATTTGTATCAAAATGTTTAATTTTTAAATAAAGTATGTTATTAAGCATTTCCAAACAACAGGGAGCCCATTCTGTGGGCTCCAAATCCTTACTCTGCACCTGACACTTCACAGTTCTAAAGTCATGACTTCTTATGATCCCCAGGACTCACCAGCCAGATCTTGCTAGCTCTGAGTATCAGTCCTTTTACTACTGCCGTTTAGAGCTCCACTCTTCTAGGTGCTTCAGGGGGACCCCAAGGGGTGTAGAACATGCACTCATAGGTAAGCATGGTTATCATTGGTTTTTCAAATTTGTTTTTATTTACAGATGACACAATTATCAATCTTGAAAATCCAGTTAATCTACAAAAAGCTACAAAAACTATTATGTGAATTTAACAAGGCTACAGGTTACAAGGAGCTCTGGTAATGTAGTGGTTATGAGTCAGGCTTCCAATCTCAAGGTCAGCAGTGTGAAACTCCCAGCAGTTCTGCGGGAGAAAGATGAGGTTTTCCGCTCCCGTAAAGATTTACAGCCTTGGAAACCCTGCACAGGGTCACTATGAGTCAGAATCGACTCCATGGCACATACATAACAACAGGATACAAGATTAATAATTTACAGCAATCAATGGTAATTCCATACAGTGCTAGCAATGAACAATTGGACTTGTAAAAAAGTTTTATTGAGGTAAAATTCATGTAAGTCCTGGTTGTCATTTGACAATTTCCATGCTTCCTATCTCCTATGCCATTGTACATCTGAACAAGTCACCACCACTGCCACTGGCCATGACAGAGTTTCCCAGCTTCTGGCCACCTCTGAGCCTCCTGAGACTCTTCGAGGACAAGCCATGCTGCTTTGCCATGATTGCTGCCACGAATCTATAAGGCTCCACTTAGTCCACTGTCCACATGGAGCTGTTTCATGGAGCTGTGGACTTACTCAGCTCTGATAACCTTGGAAGGAGAAGATCAGGTCATTCCTTTGGCAAACACTTGGTTAGAGGGCTCCGTAGTGGAACTGCTTGGGCACACAAAGGACTAGCTTTTCATGAAACAGGACTGTCTTCCACATTTTGCTGCAGAGCTGAGCCCACATCACCAGCCAGACCAGCCACATTGTGTCCACAACCCGCTCCGTTCCTCAGGTCCTGGGCTGAATCTGACTTCCTTTTGCTGATTCCTTTTCTCCTGGGGTAGATTCTCTGGGACCTGCTGTTCTTCTCCAGCCCAGGCGCCCATCACCCCAAAGTGAATTAAATGGAGTCATATAACCAGTCCCTAGTGAAATTATGAGCATACCCTTCACCTAGACTTTAAGTCCTTTGAGAAGGCCTTGAACAATGCAAGATGGATCCTGCCTGCAAAAGACTCTGGGAAAGAATCAGTGAGCTCCCTTGTCTCCCAGCTTGTCATGTGTCTGACCCTATTGGAGAGCTGCCGCAAATCCACCCCAGTAGACTGCCCTGGCTCAGTGAATGCACATAGTTGCTGAGCCGAAGCATATTGCTGAACTTGGATATGGCAGCCTGGTAATCCATTCTGCAACATAAGTGCAGAGGCAGAGACTCAGAGTGGACCTTACCTGGCCAAGGTCACACAGCAAGTTACTGCGGAGTCAGACCTTGAACCCATTTCTCTCTGTGCTGTTTCTGCTGTGTCTCCAGTGCCAGCCCATGTCCTGCCAGTGACTGAAATCCATGATCTGATAGTCTCTGAGCAGGGAGGGTGAGCTGGGTGAGGGGGTGTGGTGCTCTCTGCAAGGATGACTAGGTGGCAGGAATTGAGTATCTGCATGCTGCGTCCCCAGGGCCACCGTGAGAATCTTCTCTTGCACAAATCCCACCACCAGACCCAGCTCTCTGGCCCTGGGGCTTTTGAGTTTGGAGGCCCTTCACCTGCCTCAGGCGGTTCTGGGAGGGGGTTGTGGGGGAAGAAGGCTGGTTTTTGACGGGCAGCTGTGCTCACAGGGCTGTAGGCCTGGCCCCTGCCCCTTCCACCCCTCCCCATCCCAGCTGGCTCCAGAAGGGAAGCGGGGGTGGGGGCAACTTCACAGGGAAACTTTTGTTCTTGTCCAGAGCAGACACGGGCTGGGGACCCAGCTTCCCCTTGGCTGCCACAGAGACTGGGGCCACTTGAGTTCATGTTTATTTTCACAGCGTGGATTCCATGGAGATAACCACCCTGACAGGGAAGCTCTGGGAAGAGGGCTTGGGCCATCATGGAGCACCTACTGTGTGCTAAGTCAAGTCAGGCAGTAGCCAATGGAACCCAAGAAACAGCCCTGAGGTTAGACAAGAGACCATACTTGATTGAGGAGGAAGCAGCTGAGGTTCAGAGAGGGAAAGACACTTGCCGAAAGTCACATAGTAAGTTAACAGAGAGTCAGAAGAGGAGACCGCCTACTCTCTTGGGCTCTTTCTTCTTGGTGCCTGAAATTTGCAACTTCGTGGAGGAGTAAGTGCCTGGGGCCCCACACCGGGCAGAATCTCTAGAGCAGGATGGATAAGAATGTGGGCCACTGTCTTGGGCCTAAGTCTTTGAGTCTCAGTCTCTTCCTCTGAGAATGGGGATAATGATGGCTGTATCTGTCTCCTCTGAGGCTGTGAGAACTGACATAGGGTCTGGCACATAATACAGCAGTTGCTGTGGAGTTAGTTCGTTCTGGCTTTTGGCCACCCCATAAATTGCAGAGTAGAACTGCTCCACAAAATTTGCATAACTGTGGCCTTTTGGAAGCACATCACCAGGCTTTTCTTCCAAGGCACCTCAGGGTGAGTTCAAACTACCTTTTGGTTAGTAGTTGAGGGTTTAGCTGTTTGCACCCTCCAGGAAATTCTGGCACATAGGAAGCATTGTATGCCATTGCTAATATTATTATACTGATATTCTGTCTCACCCTACCCTGAGTCCTCCGGTTTACTGTGGGCCCCAGAAGTCTCCTGAGAGATATGTCAGATTGTTCCCCCAAGCTGCAAGATGTGAGAATGGGGTTGACCTGAATGAAACACGGCTGTCATTTGCCCTTGAGGAACAGATCCAGAATTTCACACAGGATCACCCCCAGCCCCTTAACCCTTGTCCTGTCACAACCTCCTTCAGGGTCTCCAGGTTTTCCCATCCCCCTCCTGGTCTCAGTCCTCCCCACAAACTGACCCTCCATGTTATTTATTTTTCTGTCTTTAAATCTCCCAAGAGTTTATTTCATTTCTGAAATGCTTCTTAAAGCTTCAAATGGACGTAACTCACCAAACATGACTCACCAGGCCGTAATGAACATGCCAGTGAAACCGGCATCGGACATATCAGGACTTAAGGAAACAACAAAGTCACAAACCAAACGTGGAACCAATAAAATCTTTAACCTGACACTACAAACTTCCCACAGACTTCAGAGAAATACCTCGAGAAGTGCATGACCTTTTAGTTTCTCCCCAAGGCTACCTCCTCCTCCAGAGGGGTCTTTCTAAAATACAGATTTGACCTTGTCACTTCCCAGCTTCAAACTCTTCGATAGCTCCTCATTATTTATTATTCTTATTTGCTCACATTTATCGAGGTCCTTTGCTTGCTAGATCCTGTGTTAAGTGCCTTTCATGCATTAGTCTCTGTGTTACTATCCCTGCCTCAGAGAGGAGGGAACAGCCACAGAGAGACTGTTCTGGACCTTGCAGCTGCAAAGCAGTGGAGCTGAGATGTAAATCCCGATCAGTCGGCCTAAAGTTTGTGGCCTCAGTCTCTCTGCTGCCAAATTCCTCAGCCTGCCCTTCAAGATCTCCCAGCTTCATGTCACACCATGTCTTCCTCAGCCTTCTCTGTGTTACCCCCACCCTTGCTAATGTGGCCACAGCCAGCTCATCACTTCTGGTCCTCAGTCTTTATGCACCCCAATCCCATGGACTCTGGACCTCAACCCAGCTGCCCTCCACAGGGGACTCCAGCAACCCATCAGCTCCTGTGGTTTGAACTTCTGAACCACCAGCGGCTTCTCAAGTCTCTCATTTTGAAAGAAAAAGCCCTCCTTTGACCTCCAGCCTTCTGCTTGCTGTTAGTCAGTTCTGACCCATAGCAACCCTGTATAGGGTTTCTGAGACGCAGCTGGTAGATTTGAATTGTTGACCTGATCCTACAGCACCACCAGCTCCTAATCCTTTCCATTTTCAACCATGCTTTAAAAAGACTCCTGTATGGCTCCTGTGTCCTCACCCACCTGGACACCTCCACCTGTCCCTCACCTTCTGCACTATCCTCTGCTTCCAACTCCCCTGAATGAGCCACTTCTAACTCAATTTTGCATAGTCCATTTGCCAGGTTTTTAGTCTTTCTCTTGTATCTTTACCTGGTTCACCATCTAACTTTCTGGCTGCTCCTTCTTTAACTACTTCTTGGCATCTTTTCCTTTGTTCCATGTTTTAAATGCTGATGTGCCCTCTGATGCTCCTGGCCAGGTCCATAGCCTGGCCTCCACCCTCAGTCACCAGAACCTCCACTACCACTACCACAGGGTGATGTCCAGACCTGCACCTAAGCTCTGGCTTATCTCCCAATTGTCTTCTCTGTTGTTGTTGTTGTTAAGTGCAGGCAAGTTGGTTCCTATGCAAAGCCACTCTGTATAGGGTTTCTGAGAAGCGGCTGGTGAGTTTGAACCACTGACCTTGTGATCCAGTGCCTATCCTACAGCACCACACTGTCTTCTCTAGGACAGGCTACCATCACCCCATCCCAGGCTCAGTATGACCCCAACAGAGCTCCTCATCAGCTTTGGTTGTGGGTTGGCCATCTCACCAGAAGGCACCCTCATCCAGTCTCTCACCAGGTGCGAAACTGGAGCTTTCCTGTAAACTTCTCTCTCTTCTCATTCTCCACTCCTTTTCCAAGTTGGTTACCAAGTCCTGTCGATTCTCCTGTGCATATCTTGGCTCCTCTCCTCCATATCCCCTAGGTCACTGCACTTGTTCAGGCTACCATCTTCTCTTGCTTTCTCATTGTTCTCCCCATTCTCCAACCTCTCCTCTCCAAACTCTTCTTCCCACAGAATGATGTCTCTCAAATGAAAAAATAAGTCTTTTGAGTGATTACCCGTTAGTCTCACAATAAAACCCATCATTATCTGGCAATAAAACCAATTTGTCTCTCCTGCTTTCTAGTTGTGTGATCCTGGATCAGTTAATGATCCTCTCTTCCAGCCTAGTACTTGACTTCATGCCTCCAAGCTGTTTCTTCTGTCTTGAACACCCTTATTCACATACTGCTCATCTTCAACTCTTAACTTAAATGTCACATCCCTTTGGTGTCCTAAAATGACTCAAGTGCCCCTTCCCTAAGGTTCTACTCAAGCTTATACAGATGACCCTGAAAAATTTTTTTAATATTGTAATTGTCTTGTTATATCTGTCTGTTCATTTCCCCCACTCAAATACACACAGGACTAGGAGATTTTATAGGGATTCTTTAGAGAGAATTTACTCTGGGTCCCTAGTGCTCTGCCCAGGGTGTGACTTGGAGTTGGAACTCAGTAAATATTTGTAGGATTTCCTTTAATTAGGATACAAAAGAGAAAAGAAAAGCAGACCCAAACAACAACAACAACAAAACCCTGGACTGAAAGTTTTGAGGATCATCTGGGTGGAGTTGGAAGGGCCAATGGCCCAGAGCTCATCAATTGTGGCTTTGAGTCAGAGCCAAACTCCAGGCTATCTTAGTCAGTATAACCAATCCCGCCCCCCGCCCCCCCACTACATTCTGGGGTATAGATAGTCCCATGAACACCAGGACTAGAACCAGGCTTCTAGCTTCCTGGATGAGTCTGGAAGCCATTCCTTACTATAGCTTTTAGTACCAGACAGACCTGGCTTTACTCCAGTCCCTCTTAACCTCTCTGAACCTCTGTGCTTTTTCTCTTCCAACTTGAGGATGGTACTGCCTACCGGGCAGAGCTGCAAGGTTTCAATGATGTAATTTACATAGAATAGCTAGCCTGGCTCTGGACACTTAGCAGTGCTTAGGAATTGATTACTTCTGTAGTCATATAGCCTTGGGCTTCCCTGGTGGACACATTTAGGCAAGAGTATAAAGATCAGTTATAATAGCTACCCTGATTCAGCACTTGTTGGGCCAGGAAGTGTGCTGGGAGCCCTACCTGCAGTATTCCATGTTACACCCATTCCCCACCCCCTCATTTGACCATGAACAGAGCGGTTAGGCTCTTTGCTCAAGGTCACACAGCCAGGAATTTTCAAACAACAGGAATACTTCACTGCTAGCCCATTGTGTTTGTCCTTACCAGGCCAGGCCTGTGGTCCCAGACAGCTTCTCATCCTGAATGGGGCCCAGCCTCCTTCACAGCTCTCTCAGCTATCCTGCCCACTGCTAGATCTGTTTAAACTAGCTGAGCAGGGTGAGGTGGGGAGGCTGCAGAGAAGGTACGGAGATGTTTGTTTTCCTTGGGGGTTTATATCAACATTGGTCTTGACATTTCGCCTGTTATTATGTGTGGTTCTTTACAGGGTGAAATAATATTTTCTTTTGCTTGAGAAAAGGACAAAGTTCAGACAGAGCTCTTGGCCCCAAATGGATTTTCCTCCTTCTCTGCTTTCCATGTGCCATAGCTACTCCAAGTTCTTCACAGCCATACCTTTGGGTAGGCGTCCTGCCTGGGCCCTGGTTACAATTTGAGGCTGTAGCTATCCATGTGTGTTGGAGATAGGGTCTGTGCTACAAATGCTGTTTGTTTCCAGGGATACAGTTTGTGGGTCAACCTTAGGGCTCTGCTGCTAACAAGAAGATTGGCAGTTTAAACCCACTGAGGGAAAGATGTGGTAGTCTACTTCTGTAAAAATACCTTGGAAACCCCATGGGGCTATTCTACTCCGTCCAAATGGATCACTATGGGTTTCAATGAACTCGACAGTAAGATTTGGTTTTTAGTTTGGTACATTCCATATAGTCATATTTGTTGTTAACTTATTAAGTGTCTTTGAGTCCGTTCTGACTTGTTGTTGTTGTTGTTATGTGCCGTGGAGTCGGTTCTGACTCATAGCGACCCTGTACAGGGTGTCCGAGGCTGTAAATTTTTACGGGAGCAGAAAGCCTCATCTTTCTCCCGCGGAACAGCTGGTAGTTTCAAACTGCTGGCCTTAAGGTTCGCAGCCCGATTCGTAACCACTACGCTACCAGAACTCCTTGTTCTGACTTGTAGTGACCCTATATAGGAGCTCCAAGGAGTGGCTGATGGCCTTGAACAACCAACCTTGTGATTAGCTGTGTAGTACTGATCCTACAGTGCTACACCAGGACTCCATGGTCATATTGGGCATGTTCTGAATATGTGGAATATATGATTGGGACCTTCTCCGGACTGTGGATACTCCGTGTGATGTGTGATAGGGTCACCCACCATTCCTTAGACACAGTTGGGAAGCTACAAGTATCTGCACTGTACACTGTACATATCCTAACAACAAGCTATGGGTGGTAGGTACCACAGGTAAATCTCACAGGCTCTGCGGATCCTCTGAGCTTGACTGACGGTGACTTTGTGCTATAAATTATTCTAGGTATCTGGAGCTATAGATGCTTCTCGATCTGTAGAGAGACTCCCCTGAGTTGCTGATATATCTTCCGTAGTAGAGATGTGCGCAGTGCATTGGAGAGAAAAACCTGTACTGGAAATCTCAGTATGTCTTGATAGGCCCACTCAGTGTTCAGTAGATAATTGTAATGACTTTCCTAATTATGGAATCCTGGTGTGATGCTGTAGGATAAGCACTGGACTACTAACCACAAAGTGGGCAGCTCAAACCCTCCATCCGCTCCTTGGATACACTATACAGGGTCGCTATGAGTTGGAACTGACTTGATGTCACTTAACAACAACAACCTGCTAATTATGGCTACAGCCTCCGTTCTTTGAGCTCTGTTTGCAAAAAACTGAGTCAAACCCTTTGCATGCATTAACTTATTGAATCCTCTTACAATCTAAAATTGGTGCTGTTGTGTGTTGCCACGTTGGTTCTGACTCAGTGATCTTGTATAGGATTTCTGAGAGCAGCTGGTGTGTTTGAACTGTCAACCTTGAGGTTAGCAGTCCAGTGCTTATCCTACAGCACCACACCAGTAAAGAGTCTGGCATTTGTCTTCCTGTTTTATAGTTAAGGCAACTGAAGCTCAGAAGCTCAGAGGGGGAACTTCACTTGCCCAAAGATACACATTTATTCTAAGGTGGTCCAGGATTCAAACCCAGTTCTGCTGGGATCACCCTGTAACCCTGCCCCTGTACAGCACATTTGGGAGCTAAGAGCACTTCCCATACACATTCTTTATCTTCTGGACCAGGGTTTCTTAATGTGCTCTATTAACATTTGAGGTCAAGTAAATAATTCTTTGCTGTGGAGTTCTAGTGTGGCACTGCTCTGGTAACGTAGTGGTTATGAATCGGGCTACGAACCTCAAGGTCAGCAGTTTGGAACTACCAGCTGGTCTGCAGGAGAAAGCTGAGGCTTTCTGCTCCTGTAAAGATTTACAGCCTCGGAAACCCTATACAGGGTCGCTATGGGTTGTAATCGACTCGACGGCACTTAACAACAACAACAACAACAACTGCGGGTTAATGCGCTGGACTTCAAAGTCGGTTTGAACCACAAACTTTGCAGTTCAAGCTCACCAGGCACTTCTCGGAAACCCTATATAGGGTTGCTATGAGTCGGAACCGACTCAATGGCATTTAACAACAACAACAACTACAAAATTCTTTGTTGTGGTGGCTGTCATGTGCCACCACACATTGTAGGATATTCAACAGTATCCCTGGCCTGTATCCATTTGATGCCAGTGATACCTACTTCCTATAGTTTTGATGATCAAAAATGTCTCCAAACATTGCCAAATGTCCCCTGAAGGACAATATTGCTTGGGGTTGGGAACCACTGCTCTAGATAGATTCACTCCCTTTGGAGTAGATGTGGTTTGTGTGGGAGGACCAGGGCTTGCCTCTTAGACAATGAAGACAGGTTTAGGGTCATGGAGGTGGGGGTGGGTGGGAGGACTTTGTGTGCCATCGAATTGGTTCAAACGTATAGTGATCCTGTATAGGGGTTTCTGAGGCTGTAACTTTTCATGAGAGCAGAAAGCCTCATCTTTTTCCTGAAGAGTGACTGGTAGATTTGAGTTATTGACCTTGTGGTTAGCAGCACTGCTTGTAATCCACTGCACTACCAGGGTTCCTTGAATCAGGGTCAGAGGTGGGAAAAATAATGAAGATTATGATGATGGTGATGCATGTGCCAGGCATATAGTATCTTATTGAATCCCCGCCCTGATCCATGAAGAACCCACAGTATGAAGCTGATGAATGAGGTCACGGAAACAAAGCACCTTAGAAACCTGCCTTTCCTACTTCACTAAACAAAGTCCTCAACTCTGAGTGGCCAGCCTGCTTTCTGGGACCAGGAAAGGTGATTTAAAAGATCAAGATAACCAAAGCTCCTGGGGAAGGTGATTTACCCTCAAAATTGCTTAAGAATCTTTCTGACTGGTGGCCTTCCATATTTGCCTCTTTGTTCACCTTTATCATCTGTATGGAGTAGGTTCTATCTAGATGGATTAGAAAGATAACATGCTATTTTAAAAAAGAGCAGCATCTTTCTCTTCCCAAAAGAAAATTCTTTAGCTTATTAGTTATTTTGTTCTAAATATGCTTGTTCCCAATGATAATTTGAGATGGGGCATACAGTGTAGTTGGGCTGAGAGTCAAAACCTAAGTTGACAAACAAATGGATGTGTTAGTCAGAAAGCAAGCTAGGTGAGTTTCCCAAGGCTGTCATAAGGTGGTCTAGTGGTTAGGATTCGGTGCTTTCAACAGGTTCGATTCCTGGTTAAGGAAGCCTTTCTTCTTGGACTTCTAGTGTGGTACTGTAGGATAAGCACTGGACTGCTAACCACAAGGTTGGAGGTTCAAACCCACCAGTGGCTACTTGAAAACCCTATACAAGGTTGCTATGAGTCAGAATCTAATCAATATTTGTTGTTGTGAAGTGCCATCAAGTCGTTCTGACCCACAGCGACCCTGTATAGGGTTTCCGAGGAGCAGCTGGTGAGCTTGAACCACCCATTTTGCAGTTCAGATGGCTTTGCAGTCTGGCACATTAATCCACAGCACCACACCAGGACTCCAACAACAACATAAAGACTGAAATTTATTGTTTCAGAGTTCTAGAGACAATTAGTCTGGATATAGGGTGTTTGCAGGGCAGGGCCATGTTTTCTCTGAAGCTTATCTCTCCTTTCTTGTCTCTCCCAGCTTCTAGTATCCTAGTCATAGCATAATTTCATTGTCACATAGCCATCTTCCCTCTGTTTCTCTGTGTCTCTTCTTTTATAAGACACCACCCAGATTGGAGGACTCCTGCCATGGCACTGTAGGATTAGCACTGGACTGCGAACAGTAAGGTCTGTGGTTCAAACTCACCAGCTGTTTCTCAGAAACCCTATACAGGGTCGCTATAAGTCAGAACTGACTTGAGGGCACTTAACAACAGTGACAACTGAGATTGGATTAGGATCCATTCTATTTCAATAGGATGGAACTGATTATGTCTTCGGAGTCCTATTTTAAAATAAGGTCACGTTCACAGGTACCGGAAGTGAAAATGACAACAATCGTTGTTGGAGACATATTCAATCTATAACACCTGAGTTCCATAGGAAGCAGGACTTGTGACAAAGGGTTAGTGTGAGGGGTATGGGAGTGAATCAGAGACGAAGGGAGAGCCAGTATAAAGATATATTGTTATCTATGGATGATAGGTTGCTCAAACCATAGACAGCTTAAAGTGTTATATGAAGCATGCCTTAGAGTCATCCATCTGGGGAAAGTCAAGAGGGAATGGGGAAGCATTCATTCATCAGCATCAGTCACCTATTAGTCAAAAGCTTATCTTACAGGTATTGAGGAACATTCTTTCTAAACATAGCGTAGTGGTTACGAATCGGGCTGCGAACCTTAAGGTCAGCGGTTCAAAACTACCAGCTGCTCCGCGGGAGAAAGATCAGGCTTTCTACTCCCGTAAAGATTTGCACCCTCGGAAACCCTGTACAGGGTCGCTATGGGTCGGAACCGACTCGACGGCCCTTAACAACAACAACAACAACCTACTGCCATGTCCACAGAGAAGCCCCAAGGTTGAACAAGGCACTGACCTCCATGGAGCTAGACAGAGCCTTTGCAGGCTGAATGCCATAATAGAGTCATAGTCTTGAAGCAATAAAGACAGAGACCGTGTTAGCATTGACGTGCTCAAGAGTGTCCAAAATGGCATCATTGAGGAGGTGACATTTGGGTTGGGATTTGACATGAGAATGGACAAAGTCATCTCATCACATGCATAGGTTTGTGTATCCATCACAACAGAATAATTGTATCTTGTGTCTGACCCACTGAACCACTTGGAGAAATCTTCCAGAAAGAACATGTGGTGTGGCTTTTATTGATCATTTCTTGACCTTTCAGCAAGTATTGAGGCAAGCTGTATGAGCCTAGCTGGTTTCCGATGCCCACACAGAACTATGTATCCTGTAGAGTCAGAGCCCATAGAAAGTGCCCTCGGGAAATCAGATGAAGATGTCCAGTGATGTAAACCAGGATGTGGTCCAGTGGCAGCCTTAATGATCTGATAAGTGCTGTACAGCAGTACTCTCCACTAGAAATATATGTTGTTGTTGTTGTTATATGCCGTGGAGTTGATGCCGACTCATAGCGACCCTATACAGGGTTTCCGAGGCTGTAAATCTTTACGGGAGCAGAATGCCTCATCTTTCTTCCACAGAACAGCTGGTAGTTTCAAACTGCTGACCCTGAGATTCGCAGCCCGATTCGTAACCACTACACTAAATTTTCTAGGTGTCACATTAAAAAGAGAAACAGGTCAAATTCATTTAAATAGTATATCGTATTTAATTCAATATATCCAAAGTGTTATCCTTTGAGCATGAAGTCAGTATAAGAGACTAATGAAATATTTGATATTCTTTCATTTGTACAGTGTCTTTGAAATTGGGCATGTATTTTATACTAACAGCACATGTCAACGGTTGTTGTCGTATGCTGTTGAGTTGATGCCAACTCTTAGTGACCCTACAGGACCCCTTAGGGTTTCCAAGCCTGCAATTTTTATGGAAGCAGACGATTACATCTTTTTTCCTGGAAGTGGCTGGTGAAGTCACTCTTTTGGCTAGCAGTTGAGCACTTAACCATTGCACCACCAGAGCTTCTTGCATGTCAGTTAGGAATGGCCTTGTTTCAAGTGACTGCTAGCCACACGTGCCTAGTGGCAACCGTATTGGACAGGCCGACTTTAGAGATTGGTAAGACAGCTATTTTGTGCTTTCAGGGGACATGTTTCTAGTAACACAAACTAGAATGATTGGTGAGTAATAGGAGGGGGCTTCAAAAAGTTTGTGGAAAAATACCATTATCTTTTAATTCCATTTTTTCCATGAGCTTTTTGAAGGCCTTTGGTATGTACATGATAACTGTTAAAATTAACCTAAATAAAGTTGTTTGCAAAAATGAACTTGGGTTTGCGCTAATGCACAGAAACAAACAGAATTAAGATCTCCCAGTTCAATGTAGCAAAGAGTCTCCTAGATGGCTGTAAGAGTTCTAGCTTCTGGTCGCCCAAAGGTCCTTTTCTGAGAAGTAGAGGGTCTGGATTCAGACTCTGGTCTGTCTGACGGCAGGTTCTGGATGCTTCTCCACTGTCCTGATGCCAGAGGCTGACCTTATGGGTCCCAGGGTTCTCAAAGGAGCTCAGACTGCAGGGCAGCTGGGTGGAGCCCTCTGAGTCTCCTCTGCTTCTCCTTGGCCTCACTGCCACCACCCTGTCCCCCAGACTCTGCTCTACAACTCTCACCCCTGCTCCTTTGGGTGGTCAAATCCCAACACCTGCTGTACCAAGTGCTGTTCCTTCTCTCTCTGTATGGCTGGGGTCCACTGTGAACCACATCCCCCA
This sequence comes from Chrysochloris asiatica, assembly GCF_000296735.1. Taxonomy (NCBI): domain Eukaryota; kingdom Metazoa; phylum Chordata; class Mammalia; order Afrosoricida; family Chrysochloridae; genus Chrysochloris; species Chrysochloris asiatica. The sequence continues at coordinate 4,920,871 of NW_006408532.1, read as the reverse complement.
CTGCATAGCCACATTCAGGGGACCCTATCTTCTTCTTACATCTGTTCACTGCACTCAACACACAAACTGAGCAGGTCAAATATGAACCTCCCTTCCCCATCTCCTCCTCAACTTTACTCTTGTCCTTCCACAGTCTTCTTCATCTCAGTTGAGAGGAATCCCTGCTCGCTGTGACCACCCTGATTCTTCTCTCTCTCATACTTCATTCCAGTCCATTAGTAAATGTTCGCAGCTCTGCCTTTAAAATGCTTCCCAAATCTGACTTCATCTCTCCTCATCATCACCACTTGCCTTCTACCTTGGTCCTAGCCACTACCACCTCCTACCTGGACTTCCTGCTTTGGCCCTTTGCTCTCTTCATGCAGTCTCTAGAGTGGACTTCTTAAAACTCCAGTCAATTCATGTCACTTCTCTGTTCAGAGTCCCCAGTGCCTCCCAGATCACTCAAGGTTAACGTCCACACCATCTGACCGTGTTCCTCTCTGAGCTCTGGTGCAATGGCCACCTTCCTTGAATATGCTGAGGCCAGCACAGTTCTACTTCAGGGCCTTTGCACTTGCTGTGCCACTGCCCAGAACCCTCTTCCTCCATATATTCACATAACACCCTCCCTCACATCCTTCAGGTATCTGCTCCGATGTTACCTCCACAGCACTTCTTTCTGACACCCTGCTCATAATCTCTTTATAATCCTACCCAGCATGAGTCCCATCTTTCCCTGCTTTGTTTTTCTTGGGAACACTCTACACCATCAGAACTATTCTCTTCTCTTCTTTGCTTATAAATTTTGTTTTGTGCTTACTAGAAGATGAGCACCAAGAGGCTGGAACTTTTGTTTGTCTTGTTCTCCAGTGTATCCCTAGCACCCAGGACAGTGCCTATAGGTAACTGCAGCCAGCACACTTGTTTTAGACGAAGCACCTTTGGGCACAAATCATATTTGTTGCAGAATCAAAACTTGGGACCCACACCCAATTCAGTGATCAAGATGGAAGTCCTCACTGGCTCTGTGCACTGGACACTCATCATCGTCACGGTCACCAAAAGTTCAGAACAGGCCTGGATGTCAGGATTTCTTGGGGCTGGTGCCCATTCTTCTGGGGATCTAGCACTGATCAGCTGCAAAGTGGAGGCAGAACTATAGTTGACCCTTCAACCCAGGGCATATGCCAGAGACCATCCTGGTCTCCAACACTGCTGGTATTAAGGAGTCTACCCCCCCAGTTGGACTCCTTTCTCCCTCACTTACTCCCAGTAGAGTCATATGGTTGATGGGGTTGGGGGAATTGAACCAGACCTTGTGGTGCACTGAGCCCTCATTGATAGTTAACCCATAGGGTGTTAGTACCACTATTGAATGGAACAACTTGTTGAAAGGCCCCAGAAAGTGAGAAGGGGAGCTGTGTGCCAGCCCAGCCTGCCTGATGTCAACATCTCTGTACAGAGGAGAGGAGAGAGGGCTTTAGGCTGATGTCTGCAGGTCATGGGCTACATCAAGGTTTTCATGTCCTAGAGCCCCCTGGAGGCCATCTGGGATGAGACGTGAACAGGGGGCAGCGGGGGAGTAATGTTCAGCTTGAGGGGCAGCCTTCTAAGGGGACCCAGTGACCCTTCCAGCTAATATCTTCAGATTATATCAGCTTCTCACATGTGTGGCCCTACTAAGTCTCTCCACTCAGTGGTCTGCCCAGCTAGGCTGGGGTTTGGGTCCCCCCATCCCCATGCACAGTGATGATGACAGCTTACAGTCAGGACTGCTGCCTCGGGGCAAGGGCAGAGAAGGACAGTTGGTGTGGAGCACGGCTGGTCAGTGCAGGGGGACTCGGGGGAGAGCGCCAGGCGCACGTCTAGATGGGGTCATGAGTCTTCACTGGGCAGAATCAGGGACTCAGTGGAATGTGGTGGGGACTATAGTCTTGGGTGACAGCCGGGCAGTGCATGGGGCACAGCGGGACAAGACTCAAGGCTCCAAAGCCCCTTGGCTCAGGAGCTGCTCCTGGTCCCTGCCACCCCTCCCGCTCCTGGGGTATCCCAGACACCATTTCCACTTCCCCCCTCCCCCCTAATCAGGAGTTGTTTCTTACTGGGCTGCCACTGCCAGGCTACCACCGGCTGACGTGCCTTTGAAATCTTATCTCTCATCTTGTTCCCTGTTTCCTCTCTGTCTAGGCCTCATCTGTCTCTTGTCTCCCACTTACCCCCCACCTGCTTCCCATCTGTGGCCCCTCCCCTCTTCCTACCCACTGGCTACTACCAATGTCCTGTGCTGTCCTGTCAGCCTGACTCCAGTCCCAGCCCAGTAGGGCCCACAGCCCTCCAGGGGGCACTCTCATAGCTGTGGACCCTAATATACGACTGCTTCTAGACCAGCAACCTACTCCTAGACTCATTGGTCCTTTCTTCTCTCTATTGTAGACATAGGCCACTGTTGATAAATGGTGGTGGTGGTGGTAGTTGTGAGGTGTGGAGTCAGTTCCGACTTACAGCGACCCTGCATAGGGTTTCCGAGGCTGTAAATCTTTATGGGAGTAGAAAGCTTCATCTTTCTCCTGAGGAAAGGCTGGTAGTTTTGAATTGCTGATGTTGAGAAAAATAGCTTGTCCTAATTCTAAATCCCAACCCCCAGACTCCCTAGCCATCCCCTGCTGCTCCTCCAGGACCAGCTCTTAGGACCCCTCCTCCAGGCAGCCATTGGACCCAGAAAAAATGTTTGTCCCTTCTCTGAGCTCACCCAGCCTAGTCTGCCCTTGGCTTGGATCACGTGGGTCACAGCAGTCAGTAGTTCCACTACCACCTCGAATCTGTGACCTCCTCAAGTGCAGAGACATCTCCAAATTTGTCCTGCACAGATGTGGAAACCGAGGTTCAGCATGTAGGTGCTCTCTGATTGCAACACCTGGCCAGCTCTGTTCCAACACAAGTCCAACTCTGTTCCATCTATCAGGACTCCAGTTCAGGACAGCCCTTCACTGAGGCTGCCTGGCTACTCTGGCTACGGTGACACACTCCCACCACACCCCCACCATCTTCACTTCTGCACCTTCGCTTCATTTCTTAGGGGACTTCATGTTACATTATGAAGACTATATAGAAAGACTCCTTCATCTTAACGTTACCAGACTTCCCACTCTACATTTCCTCTTCTCCATCCCCCTCCCGATTCAACGCAGGAACTGTTCTTCTTGTTTAAGGTCAGCCCTCCATGTCAGACCATGCCCCTCCTGCCTCACACAGAACCTCACACCATCCTTCACCCTTCTAGCTCTTATCTAGTTCATCCTTCCACCCTCAAGTCTTTCCCATTTGACTCCTGCCCCTTCTGCAGAACCAATAGATCTGTGTTGGAAGAAGTGCAGCCAGAATGCTCCTTCGAGGCCAAGATGGTCAAACTTTATCTCTCATACTTTGGACATATTGTCAGGAGGGACCAGTCATTGGAGAAGGATATCATGTTTGGTAAGGTGGAGGGTCAGAGAAAAAGAGGAAGACCCCCAACGAGATGGATTGGCCAAGTGGCAGCATCGATGGACTCAAGTGTGGCAACAGTAGTGAGGTTGGACCAGGATCGGGCAGTGTTTTGTTCTGCTGTACATAGGGTCACTATGGGTCGGTATGGACTCGATGGCGCCTAACAACAACAACAACTTTCTGCAGCCCCACCCCAGATCTCTTGCGTTTCACAGGCAAATGGCCCAAGCACAGCTTCTCCATCAGCTTCTTCATGGCATCATCTTGCAAGTCCTCTTTGGTCCCTCCTCTCCAGCTTCCTGGTCTTCTCACTTCATGGACCAGTATTTTCCAAGGTCCCCATGACTGAGGACATCTTTAGATTTTATCTGACTTGACCCCTCAGCTGCTTTCAACACTGTTGGCCACTATCTCCTTATGAAACACTTATTTCTCTTGGCTTTGATGATGCCACAGCTTCTGGATTTCCTTTTAGGCTCTGACTTTCTGCTTCTGTATCCCTCACACACTCACTCTTCTCTGGAGGTTCATTGAGGTCCAGGCTGTGACTGCTCCCCTACTTTCTATATGCTGTTGTTAAATGCCGTGGAGTTGATTCCGACTCATAACGACCCTGTATAGGGTTTCCCAGGAGTGCGGTGGATTGAACCACTGACCTTGCTGTTCAAACTGACATTGCAGTCAAGTGCTTATCCTACAGTGCCACACCAGGACTCCACTTTCTATATATCTAAACAGAGTCCCGGTGTGGCACTGTGGGTTAATGTGCTGGACAGCAAAGTTGCTTTGAACTGTAAAGTCGGTGGTTCAAGCTCACCAGCTGCTCCTTGGAAACCCTATACAGGGTCACTATGAGTCAGAACTGACTTGCTATCACTTAACAACAACAGCAACAACAATTTGTATATATACAAGTCCTGCTGGCACTACTCCTGCCCTGACCATGCCGGGTGTGTGGCTGGGGTTCCCAGAGAAGAAGGTGTTCTATTATCCAGAGAGGATCTACAACCCCTGTGACTCTTCTTGGTTGTCCAATGATATTAGACGAATCTAAAAGGAGCTCTGGTAGCGTAGTGGTTACGAATCGGGCTGCGAACCTTAAGGCCAGCAGTTCGAAACTACCAGCCGCTCCGCAGGAGAAAGATGAGGCTTTCTACTCCCGTAAAGATTTACACCCTCGGAAACCCTGTACAAGGTCGCTATGGGTCGGAACCGACTCGACGGCACTTAACAACAACAAATTAGGGACCTGGATGGGGTTATCAGGGCAAAGTTACAGTGTGGCTTCCAGAATGCGCTGTTCTCTGACCATTAGAGGAAGTAATTTTTATTCTCTGATCAATGTTGTTGTTGTTAAGTGCTGTTGAGTTGATTCTGACCCATAGAGACCCTGTATAGGGTTTCTAAGGAGCAATTTCCAAGATGAGCTTAAACCACCGACCTTGCAGTTCAAACGACTTTGCGGTCTGACGCATTAGCCCACAGTGCCACAAGAGGACTCCTCTGAACAATATAAAAGCCTTTATTCTTTTAAGAAAAGGAGCTCTGGTAGTGTAGTGGTTATGAATCGGGCTGCTAACTTCAGGGTCTGCAGTTCGAAACTACCAGCTAGTATCTGGGAGAAAGATGAGGCTTTCTGGTCCTGTAAAGATGTACAGCCTTGGAAACCCTGTGCAGGGTCACTATGAGTCAGAATTGACTCCACGGCACATAACAACAACAACATTATTTTAAGGAAGACCCTTGCACACCTTAGTGATTTAATCCTGTCTCTTCTACTTGGAATACCATCCTAACCTCAGCCCCAGAGAGAACTATACATTTCCCCAGCCTCCGTTTCCCTTCCTCTGTGAAATCTTCTTGAGCCCTTAAGCAGAGCTGCTGCTCTGTCCACTCTTTATCTATTTCTCCTCCTAGCCTGGCTTCTCCAAGTGTGTTTCTGGGTCTGCTTTATCCTGGAACTGCAGGCTTCCTATAGGGGCCAGGACTGATAGCTCTCCTTGACCCAGTGCCCAGCATAGTGTCAAGAGCTTTGGCTATGGAGCGTCACAGCCAGAGTAATGGTGGAGGAGGACCAGGAAACTACCTCTGACTGACCAGAGCTGAGGGCATCAAATAGCAGGTTAGCTAAGGTGCCCACAGTAGCCGAGGGCACTGACAGCTTCTCACTCCTCATCAAAGTTAGGCGTCTCAGGCTCTGTCCCTGCTGTTTGCTGGGAGTCTCAGCCTTCTGTTGGCCACTCTTAAGCCCTTTGCTCTGTTTTCACCCTCTTATCTCAGGGTAAAGATTGGAAGGGTGGATGGGTTGACTTTGGGAATGGGATGGGGCAGGCAGAGTGTTGACCCTGCACGAGAGGGAGATGCTCAGGTTTTGGCTCCAGACCCCTCAGCTGCTGCTGTCCTAGGTAATCTTGGGCAAGTCATTTAGGTCTCAATTTCCTCATCTGTCAAATGGGGAGCTCATATATGGCAATGATTGTGAGGATGACATAGGACTGGGAAATAGTTCATTCTGTTGTACATAGCATTGCCAGAAACTTACTCACCGGCATTTAACAACAACAAAAGTGGGGAACAATCATAGTACCTATGTGGCAGGGGCCTCAAAGGATTTAATGAGATAATTCATAGCAGGGTTTAGCAGAGTATCCCTGCACATAGTAAGTGCAAGAGCAAACATTAACCACCACTAGGAAGAGGATCTGGTAGCGTAGTGGTTATGAATCGAGCTGCGAACCTGAATCTGCAAGGTCAGCAGTTCGAAACTACCAGCTGTTCCACAGGAGAAAGATGAGGCTTTCTGCTCCCGTAAAGATTTACAGCCTTGGAAACCCTGTACGCGTCGCTATGAGTCAGAACCGACTCCACGGCACAAAACCACCACCACCAGGAAGAATATGTAGTCCTGGTATGGTGTTGTAAGATAAGCACTGGACTACAAGGTCGGTTTGTACCACAAAGTTGGCTGTTCAAACTCACCAGTCACTCCTCAGAAACCCAGTACAGGATTGCTATAGGTCGGAACTGACTCAACAACACTTAGCAACAACAACAAATGAATAATGTAGGCACAGAGTCCTGATGTGGTGCCATAGGATAAACACTGGACTGTTAACTTCAAGGTTGGCAGTTCAAACCCACCAGCCACTGCTCAGAAACCCTATTCAGGGTCTCTGTGAGTCAGAACTGAGTTCACTTAACAAAAATAACCACAAGAATTCAATTAATAAAGAATACAATTCACAAAACACTTCCCCTTCCAGAATTCCACTGAATCTTAGTCACAACACTAATCTGTGAAAGTAGCTGTGTTTGGGGCAGGGTAGACATTATCCCAAATCACACAGGGAATAAGGGGCATGTTGAGAAGCCAGACAGATGAGATTGGCCTTCCCTGGCCCCACCGCCTGAGAGGGTCTGATCTTTTGCTCTCCTGCCCCTTTCCAGATAGACTTTGTCCTTCCAGCTCTTATAAGAACCCACTGACTCAATTCCCCAGCCTCTGAATACCTCCCATTCTCCATTATTTTTTCAGTACTTATCACTAGCAGAAATCAAATTATTGGTTTTCTTGATTATTATCCATATCCTCCACCAGAATGTCAGCTCTAAGAATGAAGGGACTTCATCTTTCATATTCATGAAGTTTCTAGTCTCTGGCATAGAGCAAGTGTTCTGTAAACGCTTGCCAAATGATTAGATTATCTTCTAATTATTAAGGAAAACAAATGAAACATGGCCTTTCTGCAATGTAAATTTGGACGCATTGTCCCATAAAGGCCAGCAGATGGCAGCAGAGAACAAGGCACCTGAAGGGTGGAGCTCAGGTGGCGCAGGTTTGAGCCTGGATTGGGAGGAGGGAGACTGAAGTGAAGGTGGTAGCCTGGGACTTCTGACTGTGTGTTTGTGGCTTCTCTTCCACTTCTTTCCCATAATCCCCACCTCTGCCCAGGCCTGTAGATTCCCACGCAACATAATAAATCTTTTTTAGGAATCCTGGTGTGGCGCTATGGGTTAACACACTGCACTGCAAAGTTGGTTTGAACTGCAAGGTTGGTGGTTCAAGATCACAAGCCGCTCCTTGGAAATCCTAACTAAGGTAGCTATAGGTCGGAACTAACTAGACGACACTTAACAACAAGGAGTACGTAACAGTTATCATCGATTGGAACAGCTGATGGCACACTGGTTAAGATTCAGCTGCTATTGGAAAGGTCCGTGGTTCAAAACTACTAGCTGTTTTGTGAGAATATGATGTGACAGTCTAGTTTTGTAAAGATTTATAGCCTTGGAAATTCCATAGGTCAGTTCCACTCTGCCCAGGTTCACTGCGAGCTGGAATCGACTTGACAGCAATGTGTTTGGGTATCTATTATTGATTAAGCATCATCTCATTGCCTTTTCACAGCAGCCCTGTTACCAGCCTAATTCCTCAGATGAGGAAATGGAGGAATAATAGTGCCATGCAGTCAGTGGGAGTGAGGGCTGGAGTGAGAGAGCGTCTGTTCCCTTAGATAAAGAAGTTTTAGTCACCCTACTGTGGACTCAGTGGGCTTCCCCAAAAGGTAATGAGCTCCTTGTTACTGGAGGTATGCAAGCTCTGCCTGGATATGCACTTGCTGGAGATGGTGTAGGGTCACCAGATGTCCAAAGCCTTTCCTGGACAAGCAGGGCTGGTGATACAATTTGTAGGACCCAGTGTAAAATGCGAGTCCTGGTGTGGTGCTGTAGGATAAACACTGGATTGCCACATAGTAGTTATAAATCAGGCTGCTAACTCAAGGCCAGCAGTTTGAAACTACTAGCCATTCTGCAGGAGAAAGATGAGGCTTTCTGCTCCCATAAAGATTTACAGCTTTGGAAGTCTTATACAGGGTCGCTATGAGTCGGAACTGACTCCATGGCACACAATCACCCCCAACCACTGCCAATCCCAAGGTCAGTGGTTTGAAGCCACTATGCGCTCCTTGGCAACCCTATACAGGGTCGCTATGGGTTGTAACTGATTCAATGGCACTTAACAACAACAGCAATGTAAAATGAAGATGTCCTGGTGGCACAGTGGTTAAAGTGCCAACTGGAGGCTGGTGGTTTGAACTCATCAGCTGCTCCTCAGGAGAAAGGCATGGCAGTCTACTTCAGTGAAGAGTACAAATGTGGAATCCTATGGGACAGTGACAGTACGACTCTGTCCTGTATAGTTGCTATGAGTTGGAATCGACTTGACGGCTGTGGTGGTGGAAAGCAAGCCCATGAGGCCAGTTCTTTGGTTCAGGGAAGGGGTATGAGAAGCAGGACTCAGGACATAACCTTAAGGGACTAAAGGGACGGGACTTGTAAAGCAAATAAGACCGAGACAAGGAGAAACCTGCCCCCAAGACCCCATCCCAAGTCAAAGTGACGTCAGGCCAGCTACGCAGAATTCCAGGGGAAAAGTCCCCCTCAGTATGTTCCTTCAGGCCCTGCATCTCTATAGCTTTTATCTTCTTCCTCTGGCTGTGATTTATCTCTGTATGACGGGTCCCCGCGGCGCTGAAGCACAAGGGACCATGAATCTTTTCTTGGCGGATCCTCTGACCACTTTCTGCACTGCTGGCTGGACCCACCGCTTCCTTTCTGCCAAGGGAGGATTAGGGAACCATAAAACAAGGAACCCAAATCTTGAGCCAAGAGAGCACACACGTGGGCCTCAGATGCACTAGCTGGCTGGCAAGAGATGCAGGGAGGCTGCTGGGATCCTAGCCCCAGAAGGAGACCCCTTGTCCTAGGGGCCACCATTTCTAGTCCCCTGCCCCATGCTGGCCAAGCCAGAGGCCAGAACTGATCAGGGCTTCATCCAGGGGGAGAAGGGATTCTAGATGAAGCCTGAGCTAGAGGTAGTCCCTGGCTTGGTGAAGGTGTGAGGGCAGACCTGGCTGGCTCAGGTTGAAGGAGCCAAGCACCCACTATGTGTCAGGCACTTAAACCGTGCTGTTCCCATCCTCAATGTGTAGGTGAAGAAGCTGGGCCTCTGAGAGGAGCAGCCACTTACCAAAGTCACATAGCCAGGAAGTGGTGGGGTTGGGATTTGAACCCAATTCCATCTCCCTCTACAGCCCATAAATAGGTGTCAAAGCTTCAACCACCCCAAAGAGAAGTTTTAATATGATATTTGAACATGTTCTATTTAATTCTTAAATGTTATCCATATTTTTAACTGGTTGTAAAAGGCATGTAGTACACAACTCAAAAAGTGGCATAAAAGGAGAAACCTTTGAATAATATATCTTCTTTACTCCCTCTTGGAGTGATCGATCACATCTCCCCAGTTCTCTTTCTGGGAGGCAACTGTTGCCTCCTGTTATGGATCAAATTGTATCCCTCCAAAAGATACACATATGTTGAGTCTTAACCCCTCCGTACCTGTGAACATGGTCTTGAATATATTAAGATAAGAAAAAGTAAGGTGTTTGGAAATAGGGTCTTTGAAGATGTTATCAGTTAGGTTAACAAGAGGTCATACTGAAGTAAGGTGTGTCCTAATCCTGTGTGACTGATGTCCTTATAAACAAGCAGACAATACACAGAGAGAGACAGAGGAAAAATACCATGTGACCCTGGTCAAGGAACTCCTGGAGCTACCAGAAGCTAGGAGAGAGGCATGGGACAGATTCTCTCTCAAAGCCACAGAAGAAACCAACACCGATGGTTTCCATAGCCGTGAGACAATACATTTCTGCTTCTTGAAGCTGCCCACTTTGTGGTATTTTATTACAGCAGTCCTGAAAAATGGGTATAACAGATACCGACAACAGTCAGAGAGAATTTACAGACTATCAATACCTGGTATTTCTTTTTTACCCTCTGCCGACTCAATAACACTTAACAACAGCAATATACAAATGATGGGAAATGCAGTGGCTCCACACAATAAGCACTAGACTGTGAACCACAAGATCAGTGGTTTGAGCCCATCAGCCACTCCATGGGAGAAAGAAGAGCTTTGCTTCCACAAAGATTTATAGCCTCTGAGACCCTATAAGCATCTCTATGAGTCAGAATTGATCCGATGGCACTTAACAACAACATATAAATGATAAGACATATAAAACATAAAACAACATATAAAAGATCTGGTATGGTGCTGCAGGATAAGCACTGAACTGCTAACTGTAGGGTCAGCAGTTCAAACCTACCAGCTGCTCTCGGGATCTACATATAGGGTCACTATGAGTCAGAACCGACAGTGCTTAACAACAACATCTACCATGTAAATAATGCTATCATTTACATGTTTTTGCTGTTGGTTCCGACTCATAGCTACCCTGTATAGGGTTTCCGAGGAGCAGAATATGTAATTTACTTTAAAAAAAAATCTAAACAATATATCCGAGAAACTTTCCCAAGTTAGAACACACAGGGCTGTCTCCTTCTTTTCAAAGGTTGTATTTTATGGTAGAGATGGAGTGTTTCAGTGGCCTACTGCTAGGTAACAAACAAACCCAAGATTTAGTGGCTTACAACTAATAATCCTTGATTATTTTTCACATATCAGTGGGTTACTGTTGATCTGGGCTGAGTTTACTCATATGTCTGTGGCCAGCTAGTGGTTTTATTGGTGACTTGGTTGGTCTAGGATGGCCTCAGCCCAGCACCTAGGCTCTCCTACACATTCTCTCACATTCCTCCAGCAGGTTGGCTCTGGGCATGTCCTTGGGGTGAGGCAGAGGCACAGAGGGATCGGTCCCAGGAGGACAAGTGAGGTCTTAGGGACACTCTCTAAATCTCCACTTGTATCACATTTGCTAACATTCCATTGGCCAAGGAAAGTCACGTCTTTGAGGGTGGAGTCAGAGAGGGGGCTACAGAGTCACTGGGGGAAAGGTTTTAATAGCATTCACTGGGGCCATTGGTGCAATTCCTATATGGTCCTAACTCCTGAGGATGGATGGGGCAGTGAAGTATTCAGGGCTGCACACTGCCCCTAGGCTGGAGGAGCCCAGGCTGTGAGAAGCTGGTCCAGGGAAGGGTCTCTCCACTGTGGTCAGCTGACCCCAACCAGGAGGAAGAGGCAGGGGACCCTGGACCATCTATCCGTGCTGACTGCCACATACCCCTGCTCAAGGCAGAGGCTTGGGGAGTGGCATCATACTTCTGGTGGGGACAAGAGGTGAGGACAAGGCCTCTACTCTCCAGGACAACCTGAATGAACTTGTTTGGCTCATTCATAGCCACACAACTCCAGTTCCTGAGCTGGACCAGGACCATGGGGAAGACAACCCAGAGGATAGTTGAGGACATGGTAGGTCACAAAGGAGACAATGACTGACCCTGCAAGAGGCATCTGGAGGACTGGGGCCTTGAAGGATGAGCAGGAGTCCACCAACAGACCCAGAAAGGGAGGGCAGAGCATTGTCAGCAGAGTGCAGGACAAATGCAAGGGCATTGGAAGGACAGCACATTGCAAGTGCCCTGAGGCTGGGACAAGAATGCATTGGGAAAGACGTGGCCAGAGGGTCTCCTAGAAAGTGTTCTAACCTCCACTGCATACGTTACAAAGATGCACGCACAGCCGGGCATCCTCAGGACTCAGTTGCAGCGGTAGGTCATCTAGGAGGACCCAGATCCTGGTTGGGTTTGTGCCACTGGGGAAGGCTGTTGATTGAACAATGCAGCACATTTTACACTTGGGATTCAATATTATCCATGTGCTGGTCCATCTCATATCTGACTGTTCCCATTAACACTGAGCCACCTGAAGTTTGATACCCCCCCACCAGGGTTTGACCCAGTGTAGGTGCTCATTAACTAACTACTCAGTGAATGAATGAATGAGTGAGCAAACAGGAAAATGACAGAAATTCACACATTGACTGAATTGGAGTCCTGGAATGCAGGAGAAGCACTGGAATGCAAGGTAGTTTGAACTGCAAGGTCGGCGGTTCAAACACACCAGCCACTCCTCGGAAACCCTATACAGGGTTGCTATGAATCAGAATCAAGTTGATGGCACTTAACAGCAACAGGAGCTGTTAATGGAGGATTTTACTTTTCTTTATCTAATCTATCTTTTCTACACGTTCACCCTGATTTTATTTGATAATCAATTAAAAATCAATTCATTGCACATGAGTTCCAAGAGAATGAGAGACTACTCTGGGTGCCCAGTGGAGGCAGGGTTGAAATGTGAGAAGACTTCTGTGTTGTCTAGGTGTGGGGAGATGACTGGGCGAGGGAGGGGGAACTGTACAAGGGGCTACAGAGGCCAGAGTCTCAGTTTCCTCATCCAGAAAATGGGCTAACAGCTATTCCAGTACTTATGAAGCATAAACAAAAACTGCTCATTTATTCTCTACGCTCTTCACTGTTCTCATTTTCATGTTCCAGGTGGGAAAACTGAGGCAGTGGTCTTAATGGTTGACGTAGACTCTAGAGCCTGATGCCCAGATTCAAATCCTAGCACAAATTGTTGTTGTTGTTAAGTGCCATCAAGTCAATTTTGACTTTTATTGACCCTGCATAGAGTTTTTGAGGAGTGGCTGGTAGGATTGGAACTGCCAGCCTCACAGTTCAAACCCATCTTGTGGTCCAGTGCTTATCCTACAGCACCACACCAGGTCTCAAAAAAAGCCAGGTACAAAAACCCCACCCAACTCACTGCCATCAAGTTGATTCCAACTCACAGTGACCTATAGGGTTTCTAAGACTGAGAATCTGTGTGGGAACAGACAACCTCATCTTTCTCTTGCGGTGCGGGTGATGGGTGGTGGGGTTGAACTGCCGACCTTGAGGTTAACAGTCCAACCCCACAGAGCCACCAGGGCTACTAAGTCAGGAACAAGCTGTGAACTACAGTACACTGTTTTGGAGCCTCAGTTTTTTTCTCTGTTAAATGGAGACAACACTAGTTCTTAACCTAGCTCATGGGTGTACACATGAAGCCGTCGGGGTCAGTGCATGTTAGCTGCACATCTTATCAGGGAGGTGTAGTTACAAGTGGCTGAGTTCTCTCTGACCCTAGAGCCAGTTTCTCCAGTTCTTGGAAGATGGGCAGGGGACGAGGGGCCTGCTCCCCTGCTCAGTAAGCGCTCTGGGTGACAGATGAGAGCTTCTGGTACACAATAGGGGGATTTTGCGCAGAGTTTCTCCCTGGTGGACAGGGGAGGGGTCAGGGATTCTGGCCCCATCAAGGACTTCAGGACCTGGGTGCCCAGGGCTGCTGGAAGAGCCGATTTCCCAGCAGCCAAGGCGCCGCTAATGGGCCTCCCTTCATAACAATACGCCGTGATAACAGACAGATTTAATTAAAAAGAACACACGTTCTCCTCTGCAGGGCGGCTGCGGCCAGGGTGTGGGGCCTGCAATTAAAACTTCGCTCTATAAAGTCAGCACACAGACGTGGGTGCCGGGAACTGCCGGGGTTTCTAAAAGAGCCCGCTCCCTCCTCCCGCCCACCCCAATGCACAGGTTATTTATCGAGTTAATTTTGTCCTCTGTCCGCAGCGTGAACCAATTCCGAGCCCCTGAGCTCGACCCCCGATTGCTTCCCGCTCCCAGGCCGCGCCAGGAGCGCTTGCCCCTCCTTTGGGGTGGAGAGAGACCTTGAGCTCCACCTCTGAAATGGGAAGACCCAGACGCGTGGGCCCTGGGCCCTCTCTGGTCTGTGTCTGTGTGTCAAGAAATGGGACAGACACTGAAGGCCCTCCCCTGTTCCCAGAAAGCTGGGTGAAGACTGAATGAGACAATAGGAAAGAGACACTTGACACATAGTCAGTGCTCACATTTGCTACTGTTAGTATGCTGGAGTGTTGGTGTGGCGCTCTGGGTGAAAGCTCTGGACTGCAAGGGCAGTTTGAACTGCAAGGTTAGTGGTTCAAAGTCATCAGTCACTCCTAGGAAACTCTAGACAGAGTCGCTATGGGTCAGAACCGACTTGAAGGCAGTCAATATATAACAACATTACTATGTTATTGTTACCATAAGAAGTGGTAGTTCATGTACCAGAAGCTCAGGAGGCCTTGGTTAGAAGGAGACTGGCTTGGTTGGGGAGGCTCAAGCTAGACAAAGAAATAGGTACCGCAATTACAGTGGAGATTTTGAAGCCCGAAAGACTCAGATTCAAATCCTGATTCTGTCCTACAATAGGGGTGTGCACCTGGGTGAGTGATTTTGCCTTTTTGGTGTGCTGTTTTCTCATCTGTAAAATGGGGATGAAAACAGAAGCTTCCTTACAGGGCTGTGTAGCCTGAAGGTGTTGGCTGACTGAGTTGGGAGGGAACTCAGACGCCTGGTTTTCTTTCCTGAAGGTCCCCAGGCTAGCTGGGGGGGGGGGATCCTGAGAGTTCATTCCCCAGGTGCCGCTGTTGGTAGGATGGGATGGGGACAGCCACCTCTGATCTGTGGCTTGATAGCCGAGGCTGTGAGACAAAGCTATCGGAGGCAGCGACAGGATACTGAATGGGCTTCGCCGATCGGGCACAGAATTGCATTCGGCTTGGATTTAATTAAAAAGACTAAAATCTTTCTGATAATCCTCCCAGCAACGGCTGGAGCGGGTGTGCAGCAAGCTCCCGGGCAACGGCGCATCCTGCCGATAAAGAACTTTGTGGGGAGGACGACAATGAGCCCTCTCGGCTGGTCCAACTTCCGCTGCTATCAGCCTGCTCATCGCCCATCTAGAGCGGGCGGCAAGACCTGGGAGGCAGCTGCTGCCCCCCACAAAGAACTTGCCCCCACTCACTCTGTGCCCCCTACACCTGCAGCACACTGGTGGCTTCTTTGTTCATGGGTTGGAGCCCTCTGCCTGACACCCATGCCCATCCCCCAGTCGCTTTAGCAGTTCTGTTCATTCCTATCTCCTGCCAGTTTCCCTAGTGTCCCAGTGTTGAGACTGGGACTACCCAATGCTGGTGCTCAGACTGTGCACCAGTGCCCTCATCAGCACCATTCTGCTCCCAGCCCTGCCTTTGCTCATGCTTTTTCCTCAGAGTCAAAATTCAACTTGTCCTTTAGGTGCCAGTCCAAGGTGTCTTTTCTTTCCCTCCTCTGATTCACATCTGAGCTCTCTTACCCAGTCCAGAGCCTGGCAGAGAATAAGGATACCTGATGAAGGAAGGAAAGGAGGAGAGGAAGGAGACAAGCTCACCTGCGCTTGGGACAGTGCTCCTGGACCAGTTTTACTTAAGACCAGGTGAGGCAGGCAAAAGACTTCCCTTTGTGCCTCAGTTTCCTCACCTGAGCACTTGTTGTTGTTAAGTGCTGTCGAGTTGGTTCCAACCCATAGAGACCTACAGGTTTCCAAGAAGCGGCTGGTGAGCTTGAACCACTGACCTTGTGGTTCAAACTGACTTTGCAGTTCAGTGCATTAACCCACAGCACCACACCTGAGCATTAGGGGTGCCCATGAGGAATATAGCCCACCTTGTCCAGGAAAGGGGTGTGATCTATTCTAGTCTCGCTCCAGGGCCCTTCCCAGGTGAGAGCCTCCCTCCATCTTACCCCCCAGGCCCTGAGGGCCAGAGTGTGGTAAAGCAAGGCCACTGGACACTCTGCTGTGTATCCAGAACTGAACAGCTCAGACCTCCCCCTCTATTCCTACCCCAGACCAGGCCTGAGCTAACTCTTTCCCCTCTGTCTCCTTCTCTCCAGATCTCATGAAAAAGATTTTCATTTTAATTATCTAAAATATGTCACAAACCAGGTAGCTCAAAGATTATTTATAGAGAGAGTGAAAAGTTTCCTTCTAGCCCTGTCTGGCGTCCTCAGTTCCTACTCCCATGTCTCCCAGAGAACACTCCTGTGAGTTTCTTTATGCAGATATCGGTTTAAATACTATTATAAGGCCTGTCCCGTGCTTTTGTAAGAGGAAAATGGAGTGCACTGTGAACCATAGTCTGGACTGCACTTTTTTTTTTTTAATGTTTTATTGTGAATTATATGATAGTTTACATGGGAGAACATTACTTTTACATTCATCCTATCTTATATCATTTCATTGCCATGGTTACAATCCCCTCCATGCATCATCAAACAACCAAACAAGCCTGTCCCTCAGTCGTCAGTACACAGCCCCTCTCCCTCTCTGGGTCTAAAGTCTCCAGCTGCTCCATCTCTCCACATCATCATCTCTGCCTCCATCTCTGGCATCACTGCTTCTCTGGGTAGAGTCCCTCTCTCTGCTCTTCTCCCTTGATGGTCCCAGGGCCCTCCTCTCCTAGAGTGCAAAGTTAGTCACGTCCCTCCTTGCTACAAAACGTCTACCTTTACATTTCCAACCCTCACAATCTGGACTGCACTCTTTTTCTAAAGATCTTTCAGCATCACTGTGGAAGAGGGCATGCGTTCCTTTTATATCTGCTGGCTATTCCATTGTACAAGTGTTGACAGCTTTGGTTAATTTAACCAGTCTCTTTGGTATAAGTAGATTTGTACCAAAGAAACTTGTACATGTACTATTGGGTTATCTGTAGAAGAATTAAAGAATAGAACTTATTAGATAAAAGATAGCTCTATTATACATTTTTGATAGTAATATATATATATATGATGAAATATTTGCATTGCCAAATTTTTGCGTGTACAATTCAGTGAAATTAATAACATTTATCATGCAGTGAAACCATCACCATTATCTCTTAAATTTTCCATCACCCTTAGGTATTTCCTAAGCAGTAACTCCTCCCATCCTTTCTGAGAGCCATTCAGGAGCTTTGATCTCTTCACAATTGCCTATTTTAAATAGATAGTTCATACAAGTGAGGTCATAGAATGTTTTTCTTTAGTGTCTGACTTATTTCATTCCACATAAAGTTTTCAAGGTTCAGCTATGTTGTAGCATGTATCAGAATTTCATTTCTCTTTATGACTGAGTAATATGACTGAGAAGTCCAAGGTGCATTGAAGGAAGTGTCAAAGAACAAGATACCAGAAATTGATTTGAACACAAATTAAATTCTTTCAACAAAGTGAGGTGGCACTGGAGGCACACACTCATCAGTGCCAAAAAATTTGGAAGACAACTATCTGAACGACTGATTGGAAGAGATCCGTATTTGTGCCCATTCCAAAGAGGTAACCCAACAGAATGCGGAAATCACTAGGCAATATCTTTGATATCTCATGAGAGTAAAGTTTTACTGAAGGTAATACAGAAACAGCTGCAACCATACATTGACAGAAAACTTCCAGAGGTTCAAGCCAGATTCAGAAGAGGACGTGGAATGAGGGTTATCATTGCTGATGTCTGATGGATCTTGGCTGAAAGCAGGGAATACCAGAAAAATGTTTATCTGTGCTTTATTGACAATGCAAAAGCCTTCGATTGTATGGGTCATGACAAGCTATGGACAACAGTGTGAAGTATGAGTATTCAAGAACACTTAATTGTGCACATGAGGGACCTGTACATAGACTAAGAGGCAGTTGTTCGAACATAACATAGGAACACTGAATGATTTAAAATGAAGAAAGGAGTGTGGCAGGGTGGTATTCTTTCACCATACTTATATTCAACCTGAATGCTGATCAAATAATCCAAGAAACTGGGTTATATGAAGAAAAATGTGGCATCAGGATTGGAGATTAAACAACCTACGATATGCAGATGATACAACCTTACTTGCTGAAAGTGAAGAGGACTTAAAATACTTACTGATGAAGATCAAAGACCATAAATTTCAGTATGGATTGCAACTCAATGTAAAGAAGAAAAAAAAATCCTCACCACTGGCCCAATAAACAACATATTTATCAATGGAGATTGAAGTTGTCGAAGACTTCATTTTTCTTGGATCAAGTATCAACACTCATGGAAACAGCAGTCAAGAAATCAAACAACGTATTGCATTAGGCAAATCTGCTGCACAGGAACTTTTTAAAGTGTTGAAGAGAAAAGATGTCAGCTTGAGGACTAAGGTGTGCCTGACCCAAGCCATTGTATTTTCAATAACTTCATATGCATGTGAAAGTTGGAGAGTGAATAAGGAAGACCATAGAAGAATTGATGCATTTAAGTTATGGTGTTGGAGGAGAATGTTAAAAGTACCATGGGCTGCCAAAAGAACCAGCAGATCTGTGTTTGAATAAGTACAGCCAGAGTGCTCCTTGGAAGCCAAGATGGCCAAACTTCATCTCTCATACTTTGGACATATTGTCAGGATCGCTGGAGAAGGATATCATGTTTGGTAAGGTGGAGGGACAGACAAAAAGAGAAGACCCCCAGCGAGATGGATTGGCCAAGTGGCAACATCGATGGACTCAAGCATGACAACAGTAGTGCGGTTGGCCAAGGATCGGGCAGTGTTTTGTTCTGCTCTGCATAAGGTCGTTATGGGTCGGTACCAACTTGATGACTCCTAACAACAACAACTAAGTAGGCACAGGAGACAAAGTGAAGAATGAATTAGACTTGGTTCTAAGTGTCAGCTCTGAGCTGGTGTCAGCTCCTTCCACTCACCTTGCCCACTGCTGCCACCCTGGCTCAAAAAATCTGCCCTGACATCCTGGGGTCACTGGCTCACATTCAGAGCCCCAGTCTGAAGTGTGAAGCTCTGCTGTCCTGACTCATCTAGACTGATGTGGTCTTTCCAGACTAAAGTCTTCACCACCGTGGCTTCTGTACTGGCTCTTGGGGGCTCTGCCCAGGGCACTGTTGCTATTTGAGTACCTGCTATGTGCTGAACCTTGTGAAGATGCCTGGCACTACTCCCTATTATATTTGGGAGTGCTGGCTGGCCTCAGTTCAGACTGATGAGGTGAGGTGACAACACTATAGGGTCATGTGGTCAGTTGCCTGAAGGAAGGCCCTGATTGGAATGAGCAGGCAGCATACCCTTGTTTCATTCCCATGAGTACCTTTCAAGGTGGGGATAATGGCCCCATTTTATAGATAAGGAAATAAAGGCCCAGGAGACAGAGTTGGGATTTGAACCCACGCTGCTGGTGCCCTTGCTCTCAATCATCAACATCCCCTGGGGTGGTCCGTGCCCACTCCCTGCACACCACAGTGGCCTTTCCTGCTGCCTTGTCCCCTGGATCCCTCTTTCATTCCCTTTCTTCTCCATCTGGGTTCTTGCATCTCTCTATTCATTCATTCATTCAACCATCCCAAACCCTTTAAGTTAATAAGGACTCAGTCAGGAACAAAATGGGAGGTTTGTGCAAAGACCAAGAAAGATGAGGGAAGTCCAGGGATCAGAGGGAGACAGAAGCCTAAACTGGAGGAAGTCTCTGGAAGACTCGGTCCAGCAGCTGAGGCAGTACCGGGAGGTACCCTGGAGCCAGGAGGCTATTGAGCTTAGTGGGAGATGAGAGGTGGGTGGAGCTGGAGGGCAGGGAGTGTGGCCAGGAGTGCTGACCGCAGTCCCACAAATATGCCTCTACAGGGGAGGAGCAATAAGAGGGCAGTGGCTGCTGGGAAAGGTGGGTGGCTGGGTGGGGGGCATGTCAAAGAACTTAAACAACATCAACAACAAAGGACCAGAGCAGGTTTATAGATCCAGGGGACATGGCCAATCAAGAGAAAGAGAAGGATAATACAGAGAGAAAGGACCTGGGGTCAGGGTCAGCAGGAGGGGTTGGCCTAGGTGTAGGGGCAAATGCTGTGAAGAAGGGAACCCATGATGAAGGGATGGTGTGAGCATGTTTGGGGACCCTAAGACATCAAAGGAGAGCTCTCTCCTGAAGACCCAACCACCTTGGTGAAGGTCCCAAGCTGACTCAGGGTGGTTAGGAGAGCTGGGAGGTGGGGGTGGATGAGCCCTTGTAGTTGGGAGACTGGGGCAGAGGAGGAGCCCTGGTGAGGTGGCAGCAAGATTCTACCTTGGACACTGAGGCTAGTAGGGGGGTGGCACTTTGTCCTTTACCGATCCCTGGGACCTCTCCTCTCTGTTCATGCTTCTCTCTTCCACTAGCATCATTCCTCTCTCCAAGGCCCAGGGCGAGGGGCTGTTTCATTACATCTCATTCCATTTTGTGTGGTGCTGGATTCCATTGGCTAGGATTTTGTTGAGAATTTTTGCATCTATGTTCATGAGGGATATTGGTCTATACTTTTCTTTCTTAGTGATATCCTTCCCTGGTTTTGGTATGAGGGTTATGCTTGCTTCATTAAATGTATTAGGAATTTTTCCATCCTCCTCTATATTCTGGAATAATTTGAGTAGAATTGGTCACAGCTCTTCCCTGAATGTTTGGTAGAACTCACCAATAAAGGCATCTGGATCTGAATTTCTTTTGGTTGGGAGTTTTTTGATGACCTGATCAATTTCTCCTTTTGTTCAGGTTTTCTACTTCACTGTGTGTAAATTTAGGTAGGTTGTATTTTTCTAAAAATGTATCCATCTCTTGTAAGTTTTCAAATTTGTTGGAGTACAACTCTTCATAGTATTCTGTTATTATCCTTTTGATTTCCTTTGGTTCCGTTGTGACATTGCCCATGTGGTTTCTA
>NW_006408532.1:4893839-4899323 GCF_000296735.1 Chrysochloris asiatica | reverse complement strand
CCAGTTGGCTGATTGTGTTGTTTAGTTCTTCTGTGTCTTTGTCAAGTTTCTTTCTGGTTGTTCTATCCATTTTTGAAAGTGGTGTATTAAAATCACCTGCTATTATTGTAAGTTCATCTATTTCTTTCTTCAAATCTATTAGAGTTTGCTTTATATATTTTGGAGCTCTTTCATTGGGAGCATAGGTATTTATTATGGTTATGTCATCTTGTCCAATTGTCCCTTTAATCATAAGATAATGTCCATCTTTATCTGTTATGCTGGTTTTTGCCTTAAAGTTTATTTTATCAGAGATTAGTACTGCCACTTCTGTTCATTTTTTATTGCAATTAGCTTGGTGTATTTTTTCCCATCCTTTGACTTTTATTCTGTTTTTGTTTCTGTGTGTGAGATGTGTCTCTTGCAGGCAGCATATTGAAGGATCTTGTTTTCTTATTCATTCTGCCACCTTTTGTCTCTTAACTGGTGCATTTAATCTGTTTACATACAGTGTAATTATTGATAGGTATGGATCAATTGCTGCCATTATGGTGTTTGTTTGTTTGTTTGTTTGTTTTTGGTGTTGCTGCTTTCTTTGTTCTGTGTGTCTTCCTTTGCTGAATTCATGCTTTTTTGTGTTCTTCCTTGTGAGTTTCCTCATAGTTTTAATGTTTCCACGTTTTCTTGGATTTTCATTTTTATGGGTATGTTGTGAAGTGTTAATTTTCTTTGAGTTTACCTTTCCCTCCATTTAGTGCAGTCTATTTTATCCTGTAATCTACCGGACCTTCTCACCATCTGGATCTCTGTTCCTATATGTTTACCTTCTTTTACATTGTAATTGTTTTGATCATAGACTGACCTCCCAGATTCTCTGAGTTTGTTCTTATAGTTTTGTTCTTTTCTCGACTCTTCCTTCTGTCGATTTAGTTCTGGGAGATGCTGGCACGTATGTCAATCTCTGGTTGTTGTCTGTTCTTGTTGGTTCTCAGTCCACAGAACTCCCTTTAGGATGTTTTGTAGCGCAGGGTTGGGT
Organism: Chrysochloris asiatica; assembly: GCF_000296735.1. NCBI lineage: Eukaryota > Metazoa > Chordata > Mammalia > Afrosoricida > Chrysochloridae > Chrysochloris > Chrysochloris asiatica. The sequence continues at coordinate 4,898,308 of NW_006408532.1, read as the reverse complement.
TTGGGAAAATCCCTTAGCTTCTGTTTATCCTGGAATGTTTTGATTACACTGTTGTATTTGATTGATGCTTTGTTGGATAAAGGATTCTTGGTTGGCAGTTTTTTTCTTTCAGGATTTTATATATGTCTCCCCATTTCCTTCTTGCTTGCATGGTTTCTGCTGAGAGATCTGAGCTTAATCTGACTTGTTTGTTTTCCCTAGCTGCTTTCAGGATTCTGTCCTTATTTTTGACTTTGGAGAAGTTGATGTCTCGGTGATTTTCTTTTGGGGGTCTATCCTTCCTGGGTTTGTTGAGCTTCTTGAATGTTTATCTTTTCACTTTTCAGAATGTTAGAGAATTTTTCTTCCAGCAGTTCTTCAACTATTTCCTATGTGAACGTGTGTGATTCTTCTTGTTCTGGAATGCTGATAATTCTTAAGTTATTCCTCTTCATGTTGCCCAACATGAATCTTAGACCTTCTTCAGATTTTTTAAATCCTTTTTTCTGTTTGCTCTTTTGTCTTAGTGGTATTGAGAGATTTGTTTTCCAGTTCACTGGTTCTGCCTTCCATCTCTTCTATTCTACTCCTTTGCCCTTTCAGTGTATTGTCCATTTCTGATATTCTATTATTGGTCATTTGGACCTCTTTCTGTAGGTTTTGAATTGTTTCCAATGCTGTATCTATCTTATTTAACTGTTCCTGTAGCACTTTCCTGAATTCTTCCTTATTTTTCTCAACTCCATTGTAAAGTGTTTTGAAACATTTTACAATCATTTTTCTGAATTCCTTCTCATGCATTTCCAAGGCCTGCCCTCCTTCCAGAATGGAGTCCAGGTCTACCTCTAGGTCATTTGTCTCAGAGATTTTTTATCTTGTTTCTGGACATGTGCTGATATGGTCATATGCTTTTGCTTCTTGGACATGTTTAGTGTTTATCTGTGGTCTTAATACTTAATTGAGTGTGTGTTTTGGTATTTTTTATACTTTCTGATTGCTTCCAGGTAGATGTGATCAGGATGTAGGCTTCCCTTTTTACTCTTCCTATTGCTTAACTTAGAGTAATTTTCACAGGTGTTGTCTGCCTCCCTGGTATATGGCAGTTGGTATTGGTTTTTCCTGAATTTTGGTGTTTTATAGAGTGTGATTGTAGCTTGCCTGTATGGCAACTGTTGCTGTCTCTTCTTGGGTAATATAGGGAGATAAAAGACTCCCCCAAAGATAGAAGGGGGAACATAAAATAGCAAAACAGCAACAGCAAAAAAAAAGAAAGAAAAACACTCCACTAAAACAACAACAACAACAAAACTAGACTGGATACTGTAGTCTATAATTGCAGAAAAGGGAGAGGAGGGAGAGAAGAAGAAGAAAAAAAAAATCTGTAGACTAATAAGACTCTTTCAGCTTCTTGCCTTCAAAGCTGGCTGAGAGATTTCAAGATGCCAATGTTGGTTGTTTTGCTATACCTCAGGATTTAATTTAATTTTCAGTCTGTTTTGTTTTTAAACTCTCCTTCCCTCTCTAGCCCCCTTGTTTTCTGGCCTTTTCTGTGTTAAAAAAAAAAAAAGTTCAGGGGCCGGCTCTTGGACTGAGAGTATCTGTGTGCATGTGTGGCAGAAGAACCCACCAGTGGTGAGGGTGGTGGGTGTCCACTCACTCAGGCACCCCCCTCTAGTCACCAGAATGGAGGTGCGCAAACAGTGTGGGGCCAATGAACAGATACCAAATAAAGAAAAAGAAAATCAGAACAAAGCAAAACCGACAAAATGTATTGTCCACCTTTGCTCCAAGGTTCCCACAGTGTTTTTCTGTGGTGTGTCTGCTCCCCCTCTTGGTCTTGTGATTTGGTCTCGCCCAAGTTGTCGGCTCCTGGCCGCCGAGCCTGGCAGATTCAAAAGTACATTATTTCTTACTTTTGCTACAAGTTCCACTAGCTGTAAGCCTTCAAACTTTCTAAATATTCCTACTTATGTGGTTCTGAGTTTTGGAGCGCTGCCCTGAATTTGCTTTGCCTGGTATTGATGGCTAACCTCACTGCACCTCCACCTTAGCCACCATCAAGTCCCGCCTCTCTTTTTTTGTTGTTTTAAATCCCCCAGTTTGTGGTACTTTGTCATAGCATCCCTAGTAAGTGAATGCATGGAGCCATCAGATTTGTTGAGACACAAGCCAGAAGGGATGATGGGCGAGAGGAGGAGAGCCCTTGAGCTTCAGGGACAAGAACAGCATCACCTGGGAGGCACAGAGGACAGGTAGCAGTGTCATGTTTTCGGCTCTGTGGGAGAGTGCCCAAGAGGCCTATGAATATGCGCCCAGACTGAGCCTGCACAGGACTCAGCTCTAACATGCTGGGGAAGAACTGCAGTGAGAAGGATGCTGGGAGGATGCAAGTAATTGTGGGAAGTTATGAGATCCTATATGTGGTGGTGTCAGGTTCCTGGAAAACTGTAGGAGTAGGGTCAGGGACAAGGACCATCCCACCCAGATTCCAAGGTGAGGTTTCTGAGTCATTTAAGACTATGTGCTGATGTGGAAACCTACATTTAATCATTTGTTGGCATAGGATAACATTCTTTTAAATAGGTGCTTGATTATTTCTTATTAATATGTAGTAATCCTTTAGGTGCCTGCAGTTGCAGGTGTGAGAAAGCAGTCGGGATGCAGTCTTCCCTGGGAATCAGTTGTCATATCTGCAAAGGGGGATGGTTCTAGAGCATTCTGTCTAGGCATCTGGTCTCCAGAATCTACATCTACACAACATGCAGGCAGCAGTTTTTGACCCATAGATGATCTGCCCAGATTGTGTTGGGAGCAGTGATCAGAGTCCAGGGCAGGGTAAGGAGTTGTTCCCAAAAAACTCCAGGACTCTGTTGTTGTTGTTGTTTAGTACCATGGAATTGATTCTGACTCATAGTGACCCTGCACAGGGTTTCCGAGGCTTAATCTTTACAGAAACAGAAAATCTCATCTTTCTCCCATGGACTAACTGGTAGTGTCAAACTGCTGACCTTGAGGTTAGCAGCCCAATTCGTAACCACTAAGCTCTGGTTGCAGCTCATTACAGGATCCCATTTGCTAGATCCCATTTGCTACTGGGCATGCCTCTGAATCCATACCCAGGGTTGGCTTCTATGGGTGGGAGTGTGTCAGGAAGTAATGGTCTAGATAGGGAAGGTCTAGTGGGAAGGATGGTCTAGATAGGGAAGCAGTACAGGCCCAAAGTGTGATGAGTGAAGGGGCCAGGAAGAGTGAGAATCTTAATGGGAGCGGGGAATGGGATTCAAGGACAATGGAGTGAGGTGTGACTTTGGAGTGGTAAGGTGGGCTAGATCACGAAAGGCCTTGTATGCTAAGTGCAATAGTGAATGTTGCCCCTCAATCTCTGGCCATCCTGTGTCAGGTGTCCTCAGCCCCCACCTTCAGGGTCTGCCAGACTGGGCTGGTGCCAGACCTTCAGCCACTTGAACCATTGACTGGTTTTCCTTTTTTTTTTTTTAAAGCTTTTATTGTGAATTGAGTAATAATTTACATGAGAGAACTTTGGTTTTGTACTCAACCAATAGTATTTTGTTTCATTGCAGTGATTACAATCCCTTCCTTACACCATCGATTAACAGTATTTGCCTCTATTCCCTCTTTTTCTTTTCTTTCTTTTTTGATGTACACAAAAACACACAGGAGTATATAATCATTTAAATAACCAAAGGGCGCACAGTCTTTCTCTTTCCATGAGTCTAGAATCCTCAGCAGCTGTATCTCTCCATGCCATCACCTGTGCCTTTGTCTCTGGTGTCGCTGCTTCTCTGGTTACGACACCATGTTCTGCTCATGCTCTTCCCTCCTGATGGTCCTAGAATTCTCTGTTCCTGGAATGTGAGATTAATGACTTCCCCCTTTTTGTTATGTAACTTCTACCTTTACAGTTATGACAATCACAATTAGTCACGGTTGTCCATTTTTTAAGAGAAATTACTAGCTTCTAGTTTGTTAGTTGAAAAGTTATGAAAGTAACACATTAAGTCAGTTTCCACAGAGTCAGTTGCAACTCATGGCAACCCCATGTATTTCAGAATAGAATTGCTGCATAAGGTTTTCACAAGCAGATCACCAGGCCTTTCTTTCAAGGCACTTCTTGGTGAGCTTGAACCTACAACCTTTCAGTTAATAGTTGAGCACATTTTGTAGCACCCAGAGACTCCAGTACCTATAAAACCTGTTTATTACAGACATTTTAGGGAAAAAAGACATACATAATAAAATAAAAACGACCCATAATCCCATCACCTGGTGAATGCCACTGTTAAGACATTAACATCTATCTTCCAGAAATATGTATATATTACAATTTGTTCAACTAATATTTATTTACTGAACCCCAACTTTTTGCCTAGGAGTCGGATGAGACTGCGTATTTATGAATAAGGTAGACACATAGATACAGGTCACACACACACATACGTTGTGTGTGCTTTTTTTGTTTTGGATATATA
>NW_006408532.1:4888470-4893739 GCF_000296735.1 Chrysochloris asiatica | reverse complement strand
TGTGTATATACATACACTTTTTTTTAATGAATTGAGTGCAGATTTACAGAGCAGATCATCAGTTTTACATTCAGTAAATCATACACTTTGTTTCATTACAATGGCTGCAATCCTCTTCTTGTACCAACAGTTAACAGTATTTAACCTCTATTCATTTTAACTATTGCATTCCTCCATGTGTCTCCTGATATCTTCATCCTTCCTCTGCTAACCTTCCTTTTCTTATTTATTACCTGCCCTGTGAAAAATTCTCTTTCCCTCCTCCCCACTACTTGAAACCACCATAGACTGTTTCTTTTATCAAAAAAATCTTAAAATTTTTTTTTGCAACATTGTAGCTGTTGTTGTTAAGTGCCTTCAAGTAGGTTTGGACTCATAGCAGCCCTGTATAGGGTTTTCCAGGAGTAGCTGGTGGATTTGAACTGCCGACCTTATGGTTTCCCAGGAGTAGCTGGTGGATTTCAACATCCACAGCCGATCCTGTGTCACACCAGGAGTCCTTTACAACATTAGTCTCATACAATATTTGTCCTTTTGTCACAATAATTACTATACTCAACATATTGTCCTGCAGTTTCATCCATGCTGTGAGGTGTTTCAAAGCTTCATTGTTACTCTTCAATGTGTAGTATATCATTGTCTTTGTGTACCAAAGTTACCTTAACCATTCTTCTATTGCCGAGAATTTAGGCTGTCTCCATCTTTTTGATGTGTCTTTTATAGACAGCCTATTGAAGGATCATGTTTTCTTTCTTTTTTAATCATCATTCTATTTACTGCATTTAAATATGGCCTGGGTAGAACAACATCTAACAGCGAGCAATTTATATAGCAATATTGGTGGTGGAAGGACTCCTGGGGTGATGCTGCAAAATAAGCACTGGACGGAGAACCACAAGGTCCACAGGTCAAACCCACCAGCAGCTCCTTGGAAACGCTTTACCGGGTTACTATGAATCAGAACCAACTTGAGGACACTTAACAACAACAACACTGGTGGTGAAAGGAGCCCTGGGGGCTCTGTGGTTAAGTGCTCTGCTAGGCTGCTCACTGATAAGTCAGTTTTTCAAACCCACTCAGCAGTTTGGCAATATATTCCCTTAGAGTTTATAAAACCATTGCCCTGGAGTTAATTCTGACTCAGGACAGAGTAGAACTTCCCAAAGAGAGGATCCTGTTTTCTTATCCATTCTGCTCTCTATGTCTAATTATCAATAGGTATGAATTGATTGCTGCCACTTTTCTGTGTGTTTTTTTGTGGTTGTTGTTGTTGTTGTTAGGTGCCATCGAGTCAGTACCGACTCATAGTGACCTTATGCACAACAGAACGAAACACTGCCCGATCCTGGGCCAACCTCACAATTGTTGCCATGCTTGAGCCCATTGATGCTGTCACTTTGCCAATCCATCCTCTTTTTCTCTGACCCGCCACCTTACCAAAAAATGATATCCTTCTCCAGTGACTGGTCCCTCCTGACAATATGTCTGAAATATGAGAGATGAAGTTTGGCCATATTGTCCTCCAAGGAGCACTCTGGCTGCACTTCTTCTAAAACGGATCTGTTGGTTCTTTTGTGGTTCTGCTGATTTATTTGTTCCACATAATTTTACACTCTGAGTTCAGTTTGTTTGTGGATTTTCTTTTCATTTTAATTTCTGTTGTGTTATTATTTGCTAAATCATTCTGATTTTCCTCATTTTAAAAATATTGATGTGACCATGTATTAATTTTCTTTGTGGCTGGTTACCCTGTAATTTATTATTTTTCTCTTCTTAAAGCAGTCTTGATATCTACTTTATCTTGAAATCTACTTGATTTCCTTATCATTTGGAAGTTCTGCATCTACACCAATTCCTCATTCATTTTTTTTTTTAAGGTTTTTGTTGTGGACTGAGTGAAAGTTTACAGGGCAAATCATCAGTTTTACATTCAACAAATCATATACCTTGCTTCATTACAATGATTATAATCCCCTCCATGTACCATCAGTTAACAGTATTTCTCTCTATTCACTTTATCTTTTAAAACAATAACAACAACAAAACTCAGGCATATATAATAACTTGCCCCTCCAAAGGGCACATTCTACAAGTCTGCCTCCTGGCCACTGGCTCTTAGTCCCTCTCTTACTATGAATCTAGAATCCTCAGCTGCTCCTCTCTCCATGACCCCATCTCTGCCTCTGTCTCTGGCATCGCTGCTTCTCTGGATAAGGTCCCACATTCTGCTTGTGCTCTTCTCCCATGATGGTCCTAGGGTCCTCTTTCTGGACTGTAAGATTAACCACTCCTCTGTTTTTGTTACAAAACTTCTACCTGTACAATTGTGACAGTCGCTATTAGTCATGATAACAATTATTCACTATTGAATCATAAGAATATTATCCCCATCTCTTTTCACCAGACCCATCTAGACAAGATGAAAACTATTAAGTAGGGCCTCTGTCTTCCCTCCCCCCATACTCTTAAATTAAACTCCCTCTTGAAACCTTGTAAGCCAGTCACTTCATGACTTTATCGCCCCCTCATTTTAGGTAGCCAATGTCTAAGTTGCCCATCCGTATCTACCCTGTGTACAGAGGGGATAGCATTGATACTTGATGTGAAGACTCCTTCCCTCTCTGTTGGTATTTAGAGTTGCTACCTCCATGATTATAGGTCAGGTTCATCAAATTGTAGCAATTTACCCTTGTTTCCTTTATCAAAAATAATTTTTTAAAAAATCTTCCTCTAGTTGAGTTCTGATTATCAAGCCATTGAGGCTAGGTCATATGGGTACTGTCTGCAAGTTTGGGTGTTCTTGTGCATCTCCCCTCACTTCATATCAGCTGGATGCTTCACTCTCAGCTCTAGCCCTCTGTGGCTATGTCCTTGTCCATGGGCACAAGTGTCCCCAGGTCTTACCACATTTTGGACCTTCCTCTTCTTTCTCTTATCTCCAGGTCAACAGGAATCAATGGACTGTGGTTGAACTCAGCCCATTTCTTCATTGCTGCCTTTCCCCCTCTTCCACTCACCAGCAGACCAATGTGGTTGCCAGCAAGCTTACATGCCTGTTCGTGTGTTCCCTTTGAATTTCGTCTTAGAGGGGAGTTTGTCCTGAAGGAACTTGATTGCTTGCCTTGATGGCGTCCTGGTGAACAGCCTGCTTATTCTTGTAGTAGCCAGTCATGCTGACATTTTTGTTTTGGATTTTACCTGATGATCTTTCTTTGAAGATGTATCTTCTGTTGCTCTAGCTGTTCCAGGCTGGTCTGCTTGTCCTTGCTAGTGGGAATGTTACACCTCATAAGTTACTGGATGGGACTCAGGATTCCACCTAAAGTCCTATACTCTGCAAAGGCTTTGCAAGAGGCCTATTTCACTGGGTAAGTTCTAGAACCCCTTTTAGGTATTCCAATCAGTTACAGGCTGAAGACAAGCTTACAAGTTTTCTGTAATCATGTTTCCCAACATTCCTTTCTATCCCACTCAAGTGTATATTTTACAATAGTAGGCAAGGGAAACCAATATTCACAAGTCAGTCAAACATTTTAGTATTATTTCCCCTCTTCAAACTATGCCTAGATCCCTGTATCTCAGAGCCCTGTTGTTCCAAGCTTGGGCATGCATCACCAATAACCTCTATCCCACTTAGGCCATGCAAACCTGTCACAGTGTTCCCCTATCTATTTAGTTCTTCCTCCTCCTCCCCTTTGTCCTATTGCCTTCCCCAACACCCAAACTAAATCCCCCACCCCAACCCCACTGTTGTGTTTACCTTATATTCCATTAATTCTTCCCTCCATTTAAGACAGTCTATTTTATACTGTAATCTACCTGACCTTCCCACCACCTAGATCTCTGTTCCTCTGTGTTTTGAACATAGATTGACCTCCCAGATCCTCTGTTCTTATAATTTTAATCTGCTCTTGACTCTTCCATATGTCGATTGAGTTCAGGAAGCTGCTGCCACGTACGTCTTTCTCTGGTTGTTGTGTGTTCTTGTTGGTTCTCAGTCCACAGAACTTCTTTAGGATGTCTTTCATAGCAGGGTTGGGTTTGGCAAAATCCTTTAGCTTCTGTTTATCCTGGAATGTATTGATTACACCATCGTATTTGATTGACAGCTTTGCTGGGTAGAGGATTCTTAGGTGGCAGTTTTTTTCTTTCAGGGTTTTATATATGTTTTCCCATTGCCTTCTTGTCTTCATGGTTTCTATTGAGAGATCCTAGCATAATCTGATTTGCTTGCCTTTGTATGTTATACTTCTCTTTTCCCTAGCTGCTTTCAGGATTCTGTCCTTATGTTTGATTTGGGGGAGCTTGATTATTATGTCTTTGTGATTGTCTTTTAGGTTTTATTCTTCTTGGGGTTCGTTGAGCTTCTTGAATGCTTATCTTTTCACTTTTCAGGATGTTAGGGAAATTTTCTTCCTGAAGCTCTTCAACTATCTCCTCTGTGGACTTGTGTGATTCTTCCTGTTCCAGAATGCCGATAATTCTTAAGTTATTCCTCTTCATGTTGTCCAACATGAATCTCAGACCTTCTTCAGATTTTTTTAATCATTTTTTGTGCTTGCTTTTCTATCTTAGTAGTGTTGAGAGATTTATCTTCTAGCTCACTAGTTCTAGCTTCTAGCTCTTCAATTCTACTCCTTTGCCCTTTCGGTGTATTGTCCATTTCTGATATTCCATTATTAATCATTTAAGGAGCTCTGGTAGCATCGTGGTTATGAATTGGGCTGCGAACCACAAAGTCAGCAGTTCGAAACTACCAGCTGGCTCCGTGGGAGAAAGATGAGGCTTTCTGCTCCCGTAAAGATTTACAGCCTCGGAAACCCTGTTCAGTATCGCTATGGGTTGGAAACAACTTGATGGCACTTAACAACAACATTATTAATCATTTGGACCTCTTTCTGTAGGTTTTGAATTGTTTCTAATACCATATCTATCTTATTTGATTGCTCCTGCAGCACTTTCCTGACTTCCTTATTTTTCTCAACTCCATTGTATAGTGTTTTGATACATTTTATAATCATTTTTCTGAATTTCTTCTCAGGCTTTTCCAAAGCCTGCCCATCTTCCATTATGGAGTGTAGGTCTACTTCCAGCTCATTTGCCTCAGTCACTTGATCTCATTTCAAACAATGACTTGTTTTCATTTTCTTCAGCTTCAGTTTGAATTTGCATATAAGCAATTGATGGTCTGTTCCACAGTCTGCCCCTGGCCTTGTTTTCACTGATGATATGGAGCTTTTCCATCGTCTCTTTCCACAGTTGTAGTCAA
>NW_006408532.1:4877495-4887380 GCF_000296735.1 Chrysochloris asiatica | reverse complement strand
TTTCCAGTGACTGGTCCCTCCTGACAATATGTCCGAAGTATGAGAGATGAAGTTTGGCCATCTTGGCCTCCAAGGAGCACTCTGGTTCTTTTGGCAGCCCACGGTACCTTCAATATTCTCTTCCAGCACCATAACTCAAATGCATTAATTCTTCTATGATCTTCCTTATTCACTGTCCAACTTTCACATACATGCATATGAGGTTATTGAAAATACCATGGCTTGGGTCAGTTTTTAGTCCTCAAACTGATGTCTTTGCTCTTCAACACTTTAAAAAGGTTTTGTGAAGCAGATTTGCTTAATGCAGTAAATACATCATTTGATTTCTTGGCAGCTGCTTCCATGAGTGTAGATGGTTGATCCAAGAAGAATGAAGTCTTTGACAACTTCAATCTTTTCTCCATTGATAAGAATGTCAGTTTGTTGTACTGTGGTGGCTTGTGAGTTGCTTATATGAAATTGTTATATGAAGAAGAACGTGGCATCAGGATTGGAGGAAGACTCATCAACAACCTGTGATATGCAGATGATACAAGATTCTGGAAGCTATGCCATGGGTATTTTAAATACCAGCAGGGTCATCCACGGTGGACAGGTTTCAGATGAGCTTCCAGACGAAGGTCTTAGGTAGAATGGGAGAAAATGTGAAACAAAAATCATAATCATAAGAAAGACTAAGCTTACTGGTCAGCTAGTAGAACCCTGAGATTATGGTCCTTGGTCACTCTTCAGGTCTCAAACTGAATTCACCCCTGTGGCTCAATTTTCAGGCAAGCAATAGCTAGTTCTATAGGGGGCTCAACACTAGAAAAGTGTGAACATCAGAATGGTTAACAATTCAAGATCAAAAGGGTTCAGAAGGGCTGGGAAAGATGGAGGAATGGAAATAAGAAACACAAGGAGGAAGTGGGATAAATGTTACATTGAAGAGATTGCAATAATTGAGATGAAATGAAATATACGATCTGTTGAGTGTAAAACTGATGATCTGCTCTATAAACCTCACTCAATTCACACACACACAAACGCACAATTATTTCCAGATCAGCACACATAGATATTCTTTTCTGTTTTTAAAACTCAGGTGTGTTGGGCTCTGGTTTCCAAGAAGTCAAACCCGTGTTATTTCACTTTTCTGCTTTGAGCTCCTTATTTGTTCTTAGTCATTTCAGTCTTCAGTGAATATACTCTATTATATGACTTAATCACTCTCTCCTCCCCACTAGAATGTAAACTCTGTGAGGGCAATGATCTTTGCCTGTCGGGGACCTGCCTCTACAGGGAAGTTTGGTTCATGAAGTAGGGAGATCTGGCGGCAAAAGAAATAGAAAGAGAATACACACAAAGACGCCACGAGAGAGACAAAGAGACACCCTGAGACCAGAGTGGATGCAAGACTGGCAGGCAGACCCTGGATTGCAGGCATCATGGCCCTGCAGGCAGTAATGCATGCAGGATTCAATCTGCGTCCGTCTTTTATTTCAGGGAGGGATTTTACACAAAGGAAGAAGGGGATTATTAAGACAGGGTACAGAAATGAAATGTGATTAATCGTTCAAAACAGGACACAATGATTTACAGGAACAAATTCTAAAATATATATCGCAAATTGTCTTAATAATCGAACATTCTTAATATTCCAAAAATTCAAGCAAACTGTTATAAATTATTTTTTTGGGCTCAAATCCTAAGGCAGAGACTCGAGGTTTCTTAAGGCTAATTAACATTCCTATAGCACTTAATCTCTAATGGGTAAAGGTGAAAAGGATTTAAAAGGTCTGAAGAGAGTCAAGCTGTTTCAGCTACCTGGCTTAGGCTTTCAGGAGGAAGGAGGACGTCTGGGTTAATGGTTCACACCTGGGGATGATTTGAGGAGGTTGTCACTATTATTCCTTGAACAATACTCTGGAATTCACCAATCTACATTGAGTAAATTCCTTGGGTGGATTGTCTCCAGAGCCTCTTTGCGGAATCCCAGCAAACCTGACTTTGGAACTTTTATGGCCTCGGTTTTAGAAGAGGTTTTTGTTTTAATATTTGTCCATGGGTATCAAGGGCGCATGTATTAAGTTATCAAACATAACTGAATAATTTGGTAAAGAACAGTTTGGACATGCTTGCCAGGTGGCCAGAGTTTGTTCCTCAGAGAGATTTGTTCCTAGGATCCTACACACTGCCAACACAGTGGAGACATTAAGAGAGGCACATAAGAAACCATTTTCTCAGAAGCTACAATTACTGGAGTTAGAAGCATAGAATGAATAATAAGACCAAAGAAAATTATACAGACGTAGCCCACCAGTGAGTTCGCAAAAACCAATGAACCTGGGAAGTCAGGAGGTCATTTCCTTGGCCCTCAGGGTCCCTGGCTAGCAATCCTGAGTGGGGCCTTCATGTTGGATTTTCATCCGTGACACAGGGCCTCAGCATCTCAGTGCTTGCGGTCCCCAACATTTGCTAGTTTTGTTTAAAGTGGGGTATCCCCATTGCATAGTATAGTACCTGGTTCATAGTAAAGGTTCAAATATGTGTTGAATGAATAAATGATGGATCAGAAGGGCTGTTCACAGGACCCTGGGTTAAAAAACAACAGCCTATAGAGAGGTGACCCAATGGAATGCAGAAATCATTGGACAATATCTTTGATATCCCATGTGAGTAAAGTTTTACTGATGGTAATACAGAAACGGCTACAACCATACATTGACAGAGAACTTCCAGAGGTTCAAGCCAGATTCAGAAGAGGCCGTGGAATGAGGGGATATCATTGCTGATGTCTGATGGATCTTGGCTGAAAGCAGAAACTATCAGAAAGATGTTTACCTGTGCTTTATTGACTATGCAAAGGATTTTGATTTCATGATTGTGTGGATCATGACAAGCTATGGACAACATTGCGAAGTATGAGTATTCCAGAACACTTAATTGTGCTCATGAGGAATCTGTACACGGACCAAGAGGCAGTTGTTCAAACAGAAAATGGGAATGCTGAATGGTTTAAAATTAAGAAAGGTGTGCGACAGGGTTGTATTCTTTCACTATACTTATTCAACTTGTATGTTATTTGCTGTATGCTCAGCAAATAATCTGTGAAGCTGTCTTATATGAAGAAGAATATGGCATCAGGATTGGAGGAAGACTCATTAACAACTTGTGATATGCAGATGATACAATCTTGCTTGCTGAAAGTGAAGAGGACTTAAAATATTTACTGATGAAGCCTTCAGTATGGATTGCATCTTAATGTAAAGAAAACAAAAATCCTCACCACTGGATCAATAAACAACGTTCTTATCAATGGAGAAAAGATTGAAGTTGTCAAGGACTTCATTCTTCTTTGATCAACTATCAAGAAATCAGACGATGTATTGCATTAGGCAAATCTGCTGCACAAGACCTTTTTAAAGCGGTGAAGAGCAAAGATGTCAGCTTGAGGACTAAGGTGCATCTGACCCAAGCCATGGTATTTTCAATAACCTCATATGTATGTGAAAGTTGGATAGTGAATAAGGAAGACCGTAAAAGAATTGATGCTTTTGAGTTATGGTGTTGGAGGAGAATATTGCTGCCTGTAGAAGCAACAGATCTGTGTTGGAAGAAGTACAGCCAGAGTGCTTCTTGAAGGCCAAGATGGCCAAGCTTCATCTCTCATACTTCGCACATATTGTCAGGAGGGACCAGTCTCTGGAGAAGGATATCATATTTGGTAAGGGGTGGTGGTCAGACAAGAAGAGGAAGACCCCCAGTGAGATGGATTGGCAAAGTGGCAGCATCAGTTGGCTCAAGCATGGCAACAATTGTGAGGATGGCCCAGGATCAGGCAGTGTTTTGTTCTGTTGTGCATAGGGTTGCTATGAATCGGTACTGACTGTATAGCACCTAACAACATTAACGGTGTTCTCAAGGTGCCTTTTATGCTGGCACAGGTAAGTGTGCCATTAAAAAGCAAAAACAAAAAACAAGCCAGTTGCTTTAAGTTAATTTCAACTTTAGGTAACTCCACGTGTGCCAATAGTAGGTATGTGCTCCATAAGGTTATCTTTTCTTTCTCTCTTGCTCTCATTCTGTTTTTCTGTTTTTTAGTTTTTTGGTTTTTTTTTGATCATTTTGGTTTTGCTTGCATGGTTTAGGTGATGGTTTACAGAGCAAATTAGTTTTCCAGATCTTCCTTTCTTATTGCTTATGATGGGTGTGTGCAGTAATCTAACCATTTCTGTATGTTAATGTTTTAGCTTGTCTACTGATACGAATCGGGCTGCGAACCGCAAAGTCAGTAGTTCAAAACTACCAGCTGTTTCACAGGAGAAAGATGAGGCTTTCTGCTCCCGTAAAGATTTACAGCCTCAGAAACCCTGTACAGGGTCGCTATAAGTCGGACCGGCACATAATAACTGTTTGTAAACAGTGCTTCATTGAATATTCTTGTGGATTTATTCTTGTCTATTTCCTTAAGATAAATTTCTAGAGGTGGAAATGCTTAGTTAAAGGGTGGCACTGTGGGTTAATGCGCCAGACTGCAAAGCCATTTGAACTGCAAGGTTGGGGTTCAAGCTCACCAGCTGCTCCTCGGAAACCCTATACAGGGTCGCTATGGGTCAGAACCAACTTGGCGGCACTTCACAACAACATATTTTAAAGGTTGTCTGTATGTGTTACCTCCCCTAGCAAAACAGGAAAACCAAATGTTGCTGAATTGTGTCCAACTCTTAGCAACCCCATGTATAAATAGTGTAGAACTGCTCCATAGGGTTTTCTTGGCTGTAACAAAAGGAAATCATGGCACTGTGAATGGGTTTGGATCACCAATCTCCAGGTCGGTAGCTGAGAGCAAACTATTTGCAAACTTCTTTCCTAAATTGTTGTACAAATTACTCTCCTACCAATAGTGCATGTGAGGGAGGACCTGTTTTCCTGCATCCTCACCAGCACTGGGTATTATCATTCATTAAAATCTTAGCTGATCTGACAAGCAAAACACGATATCTTGATGTTGTATCAATTTGTCCTTTGTTGAATAGTAGAGATGGTGGCCATCTTTTCTTACACATATGGACCATTTCCATTTATTCTTTTGTCATATTTGTACTTTTCAATTGATATAAGGTTTATGCTTAAATATATTAACTTTATTCTTTTCAATATTTAGCAAATATCTCTCCTTCCCCCAGTTGAGTTTGTCAATTATTTTTTAATCACTTAGAATACTTTGGTATTCCAAATACTTAGTAATTGTATATAGTTAAATATAACAATTTAAAAAGTTTAAATTTTTATTTTGGGGTCATATTTAGAAAGACCTTTCCCCACATTCAAGATTATACAAATGTTTATTAATTATTGTTGCTAAGTGTTATTGAGCTGGTTGCAATTCATAGTGACCCCATGTAGAACAGAAAGAAACACTGCCTGGTTCTGTGCTATCCTCACAACTATTACTGTTTGCCTCCACTGTTGCAGCCACTGTGTCAATGCATATTGTTGAGGGTCTTCCCCCTTTTCAATACCCTCTGCTTTTCTAAGCACTATGCCCTTTTCCAGGAACTGGTCCCTTTTGATAATGTGTCCAAAGCATGGGAGATGAAGTCTCACCATCCTTGCTTCTAAGCGTCATCCCAACTATAGTTCTTTCTAGACAGATAAGTTTGTTCTTCTGGCTGTTAGTCCATGGTATACTCATTATGCAATCCATAATTCATCTCCAATCTTCCTATTAATTGTCCAGTTTTCCTATGCTTATGAGGCAATTGAAAATGCTGTGGCTTGGGTCAGGCTCACCTTAGTTCTCAAACTGAGATCTTTGCTCTTTAACACTTTAAAGAGGTCTTTTGCAACAGATTTGCCCACTGCAAATTCTTGATTTCTCTTTAACTTTTTACTGTGAATTCAGTGAAGACTTATAGAACAGAACAGTCCCATATTCAGCAAATGATACACTTCATGTCATTACAATGATTAGAATCCCTTCCATGTACCTTCATTTAACAGTATTTTCCTTTACTCACTTTAACTCTTGCACTTCTTCTGGTGTCTCCCATGACCTTCGTCTTTCCTATGCCAACCTCCTTTTTGTTGTATGTAGTCTTCTTCATCACTCAAGTTAACATGTGTTTACCCTCTACCCTGAGAATAATTTTCCCTTCTCTCCCACTCCTGGCAACCATCGTAGAATGTTTCTTTTAGCAAGACAATCTTTTCTTTACTTTTTACAACAGTGGTCTCATTGACTCGTTTGACTAATTTGACTCAGTATAATGTTCTCCTGATTCATCCATGTTATGAAATGTTTTACAGATTCATCATTATTTTTTAATGTTGCATAGTATTCCATAGTGGGTATGTACTAAAGTTTGTTTACCAATTCTTCTGTTAATGGGCATTTAGGTTGTCTCCATATTTTTGCTGTTGTGAATAATGCTGCAATGAACAAGCATGTGCATAGATCTATTTGTGTCACCGCTCTCATTTCTTGAGGTTGTATACCAAGTAGAGATATTACTGGGTCATATTGTTCTTCTATTTCCAAATTTTTGAGAAGCACCATACCATTTTCCAGTGGTTGCACCATTTTATAGTCCCAGCATCAGTATAGGAGGGTCCCAGTCTCTTTACATCCTTGCCAGCCTTTGTTGTTTTGTTTTTTTTTTTGAGCTTTGTTATCAATGTTGGAGTAAGATGATATCTCATTATTGTTTTTGATTTACATCTCTGTAATGGCTAATGATCATAAGTATTTCTTCATACGCTTGTTGCCCACATGAATGTCTTCTTTTGTGAAGTGTCTGTTCATGTCCTCTGCCCATTTTTAAATGGGATCAGTTGTCTTCTTCTTGTGGTATTGAAGTATTCTATAAATTTTAGAAAATAGTCCCTTGTCTGATAAGTTATTGTCAAAAAATCTATGAGTTCTCTTTTTTATTCTTTTGGTATGATCTTTGGATGCCCATAAGTGTCTAATTTTTAGGAGGTCCCAGTCATCTATGTTGTCTTTGCTGTTTGTGTATTGTCAGTTCTGTTTGATGGTATATTTATGCCATATATCAGAGCCCCTAAATTTGTTCCTATTTTTTCAGTGATGATCTTTATTGTTCTAGGTTTCACATTTAGGTGCTTAATCCACGTTAAGTTAGTTTTTGTATATGGTATGAGAGATGGGTCTTGTTACATTCTTTTGCAAAGGGATTTCCAGTTTTGCCAGCACCACTTGTTGAAAAGATTATCTCTTGCCCAGGAATGAGTGTTGGATTTTTCAAATGCGTTCTCTGTATCAATTGATATGCTCATGTGCTTTTTTCCCCCTTTGTTTTATTTATGTGGTGGGTTATGTTGACTGTTTTTCTAATATTGAACCATCCCTGCATACCTGGTATGAATCCCACTTGATCGTGACTTATTATTATTTTTTATCTGCTGGTGGATTATATTGACTAGATTTTTTTTTTTAGATTTTTTTGTATCTTTATTCTCGAGAAATATTGGTTTATTATTTTCTTTTTCAATGATGTCTTTGCCTGGTTTTGGTACCAATGTTAAATTACTTCACAAAATGAATTGGGGAATTTTCTTTCCTTGTCTATATTCTGGGATAGTTTGAGTAGAATTGATGTCAGCTCCTCTTTGAATGTTTGGTAGAATTCACCAGTAAAGCCATCTGGGCTTAGGCTTTTAATAGTTGGGAGTCTTTTATTGACTTGAATTTCTTCGTTTGTTATAGGTCTGTTCAAGTTTTCTACTTCAGTCATGTGTTTCTAGAAATTTGTTCATGTCTTCTAGATTTTCAAATTTGTTGGAGTACAATTCTTCATAGTATTCTGATATTATCCTTTTTATTTCTGTTTGTTGTGATGTCACCTGTATCATTTCTTATTTTTGTTATTACATTTTCTGTTTCTTTTATTAGCCTGTAGCTTTGAAGCAGGTGTTATTCAATTTCCGTGTATTTGATTTTTTTCCTTGATCTTCTTATTGTTGATTTTTAATTTTATAGTATTGTGATCTAGGAAGATGCTTTGTAGAATTTTGATGTTTGAAAATTTGTTGAGGTTTGCTTTGTGGCCTAACATATGGTCTATTCTGGAGAATATTCCATATGCATTGGAAAAGAATGTATACTGTGCTGTTGTTGGGTTGAATGCTCTGTGTGTGGCTATGAGGTCAAGATGGTTGAGCTTGTTGGTTAGTTCTTCTGTGTCTTTGTTGGCTTTCTTTCTAGTTGTTCTGTCCTTCATTGAAATCTTCTACTACTGTAGACCTGTCTATCTCTTTCTTCAGTTCTATTAGAGTTTGATTTATGTGTTTTGAGGCTCTTTCATTGGGAGCATAGATATTTATTATGGTTATGTCTTCTTGTTCAACTGACCTTTTAATCATGATATAATGTATAATGTCCTTCTCTGTCTCTTTTTCTGTTGTGTTTTGTTTTTGCTTAAAAATCTATTTTTATCAGAAAATAATATTGCTACTTCTGATCGTTTTTGTTTGCTGTTAGTTTGATATATTTTTCCTCCATCCTTTGATTATTAGTCTATTTTTATCATTGTGTGTAAGGTGTGTCTCTTGTATACAGCATATTAAAGATTATGTTTTCTTATCCATTCTGCTATGTCTCTTGATTAGTGCATTTAATCAAATTACATTTAGTGTAAATATCAATACGTATAATTGATTGCTGTTATTTTGCTTTATTTATTTTGGTGTGTGTGTGTGTGTGTGGTACTGCTCTTTCTTTGTTCCACATACATTTCTGCACTGAGTTAATTTTGTTCGTAGGTTTTCCTTTTCATTTTCTTCATTGCTATTCTTTTAATGTTTATTAAATCTTTCTGGTTTTCCTCTCTTTCATTTGATGTGAAGCTGTATTAATTTTCTTTGAGGTTACGCTGATATTTTTTCATTTCATTCTCCCATTTAAAGCAGTCTGTTTTATCTCTAAATCTACCTGAATTCTTCCTCATCATTTGGAGCTTCTGTATCAACATTATTCTATCTTTTTGCTTTGTAGATGACTTCATTATAAATATATACCTCTGGTTCCCTATCTTGTCGGTTTATTTACTTTGTATACTTCTATATCTGGATTGAGTTCTGGGTGGTATTGTCATGTATGTTAATCTCAAATTGTCTGCTTTTGTTGGTTCTCAGTCCAAAGAACACCCTGTAGTATATATATTTTTTGTAGAGTTGGTCTGGTTATTACAAGTTCCTTTAATTTGAAAATAGCCAAATTTCACCATCATATTTGAGTGATAGCTTTGCTGGATATACAATTCTTGGTTGGCAATTCTTTTCTTTCAGAGTTTTGTATATGTCATTCCATTGCCTTCTTGCCTTGTGTGGCTTCTGCTGAGAAATCAGAGCTTAGTCTTTTTCTTTTTAAGTTTTTGTTATGAAATGAGTGATAGTTTCCATGAGAGACAATCAGTTTTACACTCATCGTTTCATTGCAATGATTACAATCTCCTCCATGCATCATTATTCCACAGTATTTTTGCTTCTATTCCCTCTGGGTTTTTTTGGGGGTGGGGTCGGGTGGTGGGGTGCAGTATGTACACAAAAACACTCAGGAATATATAATAATTTAAACAACCAAAGGGCACATTCTGCAAGTCTGCCTCCTGGCTGCCAGCACCTGACCACCAGCACACAGCCTTTCTCTTTCCATGAGTCTAGAGTCCTCAGCTGTTCTATTTCGCCATGTCCTCATCTCTGCCTCCTTCTCTGCTGTTGCTGCTTCTCTGGATAGGGACCCACATTCTGCTTGTGCTCTTCTCCTCAATGGTCCTGATCCTCTGTTTCTAGACTGTAATATTAACTAATCCTTCCTTTTTGTTACAAAACTTCTACCTTTACAATTGTGACTATTGCAATTAGTCATGATAACAATTATTC
>NW_006408532.1:4869145-4874245 GCF_000296735.1 Chrysochloris asiatica | reverse complement strand
GAGCCTTCCAACCTTCTAAATATTCCTTTATATGTGGTTCAGAGTTCTGGGACCAGCCCCTGAGCCTGCTTGGTCGGGAATTCTGTGTTGTTGTTGGCGGAGTTCCTTTACTGCACTTCCACCCGATCCACCATCTTGTTTGTTCTCCCCATCTCTTTTCACCAGACCTGTCTAGACAAGATGAAAACTATTCAGTGGGGACTCTACCTTCCCCTATACACTCTAAAACTGAACTCCCTCTTGAAAACTGGTAAGCCAGTCACTTTGTGCCTTTATAGCACCCCCATTTTAGGTAGCCAGTGTTTAAGTTGCCTGTCCCTATCAACTGTGTATACACATGGGATAGGATTGATACTTGATATGAAGTCTCTTTTCCTCTCAGTTGTTATTTTGAGCTACTACATCTATAAATATAAGTCAAGTTCATCAAATTGTAGCAATTTACACTTGTTTCTGTTATCAAAAAATTTTTATGTTTTGTTTAATCTTTCTCTAGTTGAGTTCTGATCATCAACAAATTGAAGCTAGGTCAAATGGGTACTATCTACAAGTTTGGGCATTCTTGTGCATCTTCCCTCATATCAGCTGGATGCTTCGCCCAGAGCTTTGTCTTATTGGTTCTTCTTTGCAAGTAATTTTCATTTTTTCTGAGCTGCTCTCAGGATTCTCTCCTTGTCTTTGATTATGATATATTTTGGGGTCTATCCTGTTTGGTGTACATTCAGCTTCTTGTATGCTTATCTTTTTGTCTTTCATGATGTTAGAGAAGTTTTCTTTGAGCAGCTCTTTGACAATTTTATCCATGCTTTTGGTTTTCCTCTTCCTGTTCTAGAATTCTGATCACCCATAAGTTATTCCTCTTCTAGGTGTCCCTCATAAATCTCAGTCTTTCTTCTGATTTTTTTCGTTCTCCTTTCTGATTGTTCTTCTAGCTTACTAGCATTGATAGATTTATTTTCAAAGTCATTAATTCAGGCTCTCATTGATTCAGATTTATTCCTTTGCGCTTTCAGTGTATTGTCCATTTCTGAAATCCTAGAATTAATTCTTCTGTGTTTGTATTCACAGGTTTTGTATTGTTTCAAATTTTGCATTTATTTTGACTGTTTGTTTTTGCAGTGTTTCCCTAAATTCTTCTAAAGTTTTTTTCTTTGCTTTCCTTTATTTTTCTGCTAATCCATTGAAGGTACCTAAATAGCATTTAATAATCTTTCCTCCAAAGCTCAGCATTCCAGGAGTGCCCTCTGTGTCTGTTCATTAAGTCTCTAGTATCTTTGTTGTAGGGGGTCTCTGTAGCATGTCTGCCCAGTCCACCATCTTGCTTAAAAGTCCAAATTCTTGATTTCTTCACTCCTGCTTATGTGTATTTATCAGTATAGTAGCAATTTCTTTTGGTAACAAATTTTTTTTTTTTCTCATCAAAAGTTTAAACTTTAGTTTCCCAACATTGCCATTTGGTTGATTTGGACTCATGGTGAGCCCATATGTGTCAGAGCAGGAAGTGTGCACCACAGGATTTACTTTTTATTGTGATTTGGGTGAAAAGTATACATTGGTTTTCCATTAAATAATTCATACACATACATTTTGTTTCATGACATTGATTACAACCTACACAAGGTTAAATAGCACTTTCTCCCTGTGTATCACATTTACATTTGCCCTACTTTCCTATCCCTTCCAACTTTTTGAGCTTTGCTGTTGTGGTTAATTGCCATTGAGTCAGTTCCAGCTCTTAGTGACTCTGTATAAGGTCTGTAAATCTTTTCAGGAGCAGAAAACCTCATTTTCCTCTTATGGAGCAGCTGGTGGGTTCATAGTCCAGTGCTTATCCTATAGAACCACCATGCTTCTTATCCCCAGGCAAATGCTGCCCTTTTGATCTCAATTGTTCTAAGGGGTGTATACCCCCTGATGCTCTTATGCTACTCTCTATGTTTGGCTTAAACTTGAGCCACAACGATGAGTTCAGCTCGACTTCAAGAATGGCTCAGGGACACAGTCTCGGGGATTCTACCAGTCTCTTTCAGATGAGTAAGCCTTGTCTTTTGTGGTGCTTTTTAGTTTTGTTTCACATTTTTCTTTCATTCTATCCAGAACCATCTATTGAGAGTTCTTTCAGAGCAGCTAGTAGTAATAGCCAGGTACCATTTAATTTTTTTGATGTCAGGGTTTAGAATCTGAAGTTCATGAGTCCATTAGTCCTTTAGACTGATTATTTCCATCCGTTTTTTATATCCTTAACTCTTCTTGGCTTTAGATGGATATAGCTCAATAGTTGTACTTACTAGCTTTTAAGACTCTGGTATACTACTCACCATAGTAGGCTGTGGACCATTGCATTTGTGAACTGTGTTATACTAATTGATTTAGCATCCCCCAAGATTGTGGTCTTAAGCTCTCTTAAACCCAGTGACTCATCACCTCAAGGTGTTTGATTATAGCTGTTTTCAAAACTTTGCCCTGTTTGCTGTTGTTGTTAAGTGCTTTACTATATGGATGGATATATTGTTGTTGTTATTGTTAAGTGTAATCAATTGGTTCCAACTCAGCAATCCTGTATAGGGTTTCTGAGGAGCGGCTGGTGGGTTTGAATCACTAACCTTGTGGTTAGCACAGTGCCACACCAGAACTCTGGATATACTTATAACACATGCAAATTGTTGCTGTTGCTAAGTGCCTTTGAGTCAGTTCCAACTCATCGTACCTTTGTATAGGGTTTTTAAGAAGCGGCTGTTGGGTTTGAACTGCTGACTTTGTGATTAACAGTCCAGTGCTTAGCCTACGATGCCACACCAAGACTCCAGCACATGCAAATATGGATTCAGAACTATCCTTTGCCAAACTTAACTTATGGCCATAGGTATAGTCTTGCTTGTTTATCCATACCTTTGCAGTGCCTGTCTGCCTTTGTTGCTGTTGTTGTAAGGTGTTATTAAATCAGCTCCAACTCAGAGCAACCCCATGCACCAATGGGATGAAACACTGCCCACTCCTGTACCACTCTCACAATTGTTGTTATGCTTAAGCCCATTGCTGCTGCCATTGTGCCAATCCATCTTGTTGGGGGTCTTTCTCTTTTTCACTGACCCTTTCCTTTACCAAGCATGATGTCTCTCTCCAAGGACTGCTCCCTCACAATAACATGTCTGAAGAATGAGAAACAAAGTCTCACCATGCTGACTTCTAAGGAGCATTCTGACTGTATTTATTCCAACACAGAATTGTTTGTTCTTCTGGTAGTCCATGGTACTTTCAATCTTCCTCTATGTCATTATTCAAAAGCATTGATTCTTCAATGGTCTTCCTTAGTCATTGTCCAACTTTCACATGCATATGTTGTTGTTGTTAGGTGCCTTTGAGTTGGTTCTGATTCATAGTGACCCTCTGCACATCAGAACAAAACACTGTCCAGTCCTGCCTCATCCTCACAATCATTAAACTTGAACCCATTGTTGCTGTCACTGTGCCAGTTCATTTGGTTGGGGGTCATCCTCTTTTTCACTGATTTTTCACTTTATATAGCATGATGTCCTCCAGGGACTGGTCCCATTTGATAATATGTCTAAAGTATGAGAGATGAAGTCTCATCATCCTGGTTTCTAAGGTGCATTCTAGCTGTATTCTTCCAACACACATTTGTTTGTTCTTCTAGGAGTCCATGGTATTTTTGATATTCTTCTTCAACACTGTAACTCAAAGGCATCAATTCTTTCATGGTCTTCCTTAGTCATTGTTCAACGTTCACATACATATGAAGCTATTGAAAACACCATGGCTTGGGTCAAGCACACTTCAGTCCTCAAACAGACATCTTTGCTCTTAAACACTCTAAGGAGGTCTTGCACAGCAGATTTGCCTAATGCAATATGTCTGATTTCTTGACTGCTTTTTCTGTAAGTACTGATAGTGGATCCAAGCAAAATGAAGTCTTTGACAGCTTTAATCTTTTCTCCATTTATCATGTTATTTATTGCTCCAGTGGTGAGGATTGTTTTCTTTACATTGAGGTACAACCAATACTGAAGGTTGTGGTCTTTGATCTTCATCAGTATTTTAAGTCCTCTTCGTTTTCAGCAAGCCAGACTCTATCATATGCATATCACAGGTTGTTAATGAATCTTCTTCCAATCCTGATGCCGAGTTCTTCTTCATATAACCCAGCTTCTTGAATTGTTTGTTCAGCATACAGATTGAACAAGTATGGTGAAATAATACAATTATGGTGCACACCTTTCCTGATTTTAAGCCATTCTATGTCCCTTTGTTCTGCTCAAATGACTTAGTCTATGTACAGGTTCCTCATGAATACAATTATGCACTCTAGAATATTCATTCTCTGCAATGTTGTCCAATATTGTCATGATCCACACAGTCGAAAGTCTTTGCATAATCAATAAAACACAGGTAAATATCTTTCTGGTATTCTTTGATTTCAGCCAAGATCCATCTGATGTCAGCAATGATAGTCCTTGTTCCACGTCCTGGTCTGAATCTGGCTTGAACTTTCGGCAGTTTCCTGTCAATGTACTGTTTCAATCGCTTTTTAATTATCTTTAGCAAAATTTTGCTTGCATGTGTTATTAATGATATTATCCAATGATTTCCGCATTCTGTTGGGTAACATGTCTTTGGAATGGGCACAAATATGGATCTCTTCCAGTCAGTTGGCAAGGTAGTTGTTCTCCCAATTTCCTGGCATAAATGAGTGCCTCCAGAGTCGCATCAGTTTGTTGAAAGATTTCAATTTGTATTCCATCAATTCCCAGAGCCTTGTTCTTTGCCAATGACTTCAATGCCAAGGACTTCTTCCTTCAGTGCCATTGGTTCTTGATCATATGGTATCTCTTGAAATGGTTGAACATCATCCATTTCTTTCAATATTGCAAGTGGAGACTGGACTTTGTATCTTCAGTTCCCTCAGCTTGATAAATGTTGAGTGTGTTCTTCACTTTTGGTTTTCTAACTCCAGGTTTTTGCACATTTCATTAGAATACTTGACTTTGTCTTTTCAAGCTGCCCTTTGAAATTTTCTGTTCAGCTATTTTACTTCCTCATTTCTTCCATTTGCTTTAGCATTGCTATGCTGGACAGCAAGTT